>NC_069502.1:813118667-813253461 GCF_027579735.1 Bombina bombina | reverse complement strand
TTATAGTTAGTTAATAGAAGTAACTGTAGGATTCAATGAGAGAAAAATATAGCAAAGTGGAATGTTCAGGCTTCAGA
Organism: Bombina bombina; assembly: GCF_027579735.1. Lineage (NCBI taxonomy): Eukaryota > Metazoa > Chordata > Amphibia > Anura > Bombinatoridae > Bombina > Bombina bombina. The sequence goes on along the minus strand of NC_069502.1, from coordinate 813,253,384 downwards.
GTAATCTGGTAAAAGATTGACACTTAGATGCAAACTAAGGATTGTTGCAGGTTCACAGTACATAATATTATATAAAGCTGTATGTCAGAGTTAAAGCACAGCTGCACAGGTACTTAGACAAGCTGCAAGTTTAGGCATTAATTACTGTTTGTGCATTTAGATGCAAACTTGGTTTGTTGCAGGTTCACAGTACATATTATTATAAAGAGCTGTATGTCAGTAATTAGCAGAGCAGCACAGGTGAAAGTTAAGTTTAAGGCATCAATTACTGTTTGAACATATATTGGAGAATCACAGGAAAGCTTTTAATTGAACACATAGATGCAGAGTTCAGAATATGTTAACATATTTGCAGCAGGATATTTCAGCAATGACAACTTGTAGCAGAGAAATAGTTATAAAGTTCTGAGTAGGATGCTGTTGTAATTAGAGAGTGATGATAACCAAAAGTATGCTTGATTTATAATAAATTTCTGAGTTTGTTAAGTAGCAGTGTCCAGGAAACAGAAAATGGAATTATTTGGATACTTGCGATTTGATGATTTTAGGCATTGGAATAGAAAATGCTGTAGGTTGAAATAGTTGGTAAATTCATACAGGAAACAGTCACAGACCTCTGTTGTTCAGGATCACAACTTCAATGTTAATGCAAGGCACATTAGACCTGAGAAGGCTTAAAAAGAGGCTGAGGTAATCAGGTGCATGAATGATTAATCAGGCAGGCAGGCAAGCTGAATGTGAATACTGCCCAAATGCAGCAGTCAGAGAAGGATTTCTTAAAGGGATAGTGACATTAGGCTGAGATATGTTACAAAAAGCTTCGGCAACCTCCCTCTCCTTTTGGCTTCGTAGCATAATACGTTTAGCCTATGAGACTGCTGGACAGCAGCCCCCTGAAAGAATTACAGCTCATTCCACTAGAGCTGTGGCTTCCACCTGGGCCTTTAAGAATGAGGCCTCTGTTGAACAGATTTGCAAGGCTGCGACTTGGTCTTCGCTTCACACTTTGTCAAAATTTTACAAATTTGACACTTTTGCTTCTTCGGAGGCTGTTTTTGGGAGAAAGGTTCTACAGGCAGTGGTTCCTTCCGTTTAAGTTCCTGCCTTGTCCCTCCCATCATCAGTGTACTTTAGCTTTGGTATTGGTATCTCATAAGTAATGGATGATCCGTGGACTGAATACACTTAACAAGAGAAAACATAATTTATGCTTACCTGATAAATTTATTTCTCTTGTAGTGTATTCAGTCCACGGCCCGCCCTGTCTTTTTTAAGGCAGATCTAAATTTTAATTAAAACTCCAGTCACCACTGCTCACTATGGTTTCTCCTTTCTTGTCTTGTTTCGGTCGAATGACTGGATATGACGTGGAGGGGAGGAGCTATATAGCAGCTCTGCTTTGGGTGATCCTCTTGCAACTTCCTGTTGGGAAGGGAATATATCCCATAAGTAATGGATGATCCGTGGACTGAATACACTACAAGAGAAATAAATTTATCAGGTAAGCATAAATTATGTTTTTTGCTTACCTAAAAATTTTCAATTGACTTTTCTTGATAAATTGCGGGCTGTTAGGCTCGCGGGTGCAAAAAGTGCTAGAATTTATTGCGTCAGTTTTGGCGCGAGAATTACGTCATTTCCGGCGTCGTAGTTGCATCATTTTTGACACTCGTGTTTGTTGCAGATGTTTTTGGCACCAAAAAATATTTTGTCAGTTGTGGGCGTCATACTTGGCACCAGACTTTTGACATTATTTAAGTCTTCATGTTTTTTTGCTTCTGGTTTCCAGAGGCTTATTCTGTCTGCATTCTTTCCCATTCCTGAAACTGTCATTTAAGGAATTTGATAATTTTGCTTTATATGTTGTTTTTTCTAATACATATTGCAAGATATCCCAAAAACTGTTCCTGTATCAGAAAATACTGTTGGATTCCTGATGACTGATATCAGTCCTACCAAAGCTAAGTTAATTTATTTTAATGTTATGAATTTTTATCTTTTGCTATGGTTTGTAATAAGTTATCATGATAAACTTTTACATGCAGAGTCCATTAGTATTTATGCATTATCTATTGCTATTCTTTTTACATCTAATGTACAAGATATACCTAGGAATTTATAAGAATATTTTTCTGATTCTATCCTAAAGGCTTTGTCTGCCTTCTAATAAAATTTATAGGTCTTTTTTAAACTTCTAATTTAGTTGATGAATTTTCAAATGACCGACAACATACTGAATTATCCTTCTCTGATGATGTTTTAACTCATTTAGAATATACTTCATTAGATATTGACACTAACAAATCTACTTTTTTTATTTTTAAATAGAGTACATTCGTTGTTGAAAAGGTGTTGATTATATTGGATATTGAGGAGACTAGTTCTTTTGATTTTAAGACTAGCTAACATTTAAATTCTGCTTATTAACCTCCTGTGGTTTCTTCAGATGTTTTTTTCCAGTTCCTGATACTAGGGAATGGAATAGGCCTGGGACTTCTGTTATTCCTTCTTTAAGGTTTTTAAATTGTATCCTTTGCCGGCAGTTAGTTTAAAGTTTTGAGGAAAGATCCCCAAAGTTAATGGGGCTATCTCTACTCTTGCTAAACATACTACTATTCCTATAGAAAATAGTATTTATTTTTTTCCTTCAGATGGGAAACTTGTATCTTATTTAAGTAAAATTATTTTATTTTCAGGTCCTTTTCTTAGGCCTGCAATTTATTTGGCTGATGTTGCAACTGCTTCAACTTTCTGGTTGGATACTTTAGTGCAACAAGTATCGGATTATGATTTGTTTAGCATTGTTAAGTTGATCAACATGCTAATAATTTAATTTGTGTCGTCATTTTTTTTATTTTTTCACAATTGAGGTTAAATCTATGTCTTTAGCTATTTTTAGCTAGAAGAACTTTGTGACTTAAATCTTGGAATGCTAATTTGATTTCTAAAATCCATATTTCTTTTTTTCCTAGGTAATCAATTATTTGGTTCACAATTGGATTTAATTTTTTTCAACTGTTACTCTGAGGAAGGGAGTTTTTTGTTGCTTCAAGATTGAGTTCTAAGAGTAAATCTTAAGCTTATATTAGTTTTTGTTCTTAATAAGTAACGGAATCCTAATTCTTCCCCAAGTAACATGTTTATAATTGGAAGCTTTCTTCAACATGGAATGAATTTAAGCCATTTAAAAGATCAGTCAGCCCCCCAAATTTGCCTGCAGGTGCGTTTTTTTATTCCAGCTTAGCTGGTAAGGGGCAGGTTAAGACTTTTTTAAATTTGTTTGGTTCAATTTGGTCCAAACTTCTTAGATTGGGTTACAGAATAGGATTCAGAGTAAAACCGCCTGTGAGAAGTCTTTTTCTCTCTAGCATATTCCATCTATTCCAGTAAAGGCTCACACTTTCCTGAAGTGTGTTTCAGACCTGTATGTATTGGGTACTTGTGAAGCGCGGCTGGTCACCCGTTGGGGTCTCAAGGCGCTGCTCAGACCTGGAGTTATCTGGGGTATTCATACCAGTTCCATTTCAGGAACAGGGTTTGGGGTTTTGTTCAAAACTATTCATTGTCCCAAAGATAGAAAATATTTTTGAATTGTCATATAAGAGTACCATCTTTCAGAATGGTGTTTATATGGTCTATTCTGCCTTTTGGTCAGCAAGGGCATTATTTGTTTACATTAGATACAATAGATGCATATCTTCATTTTCTGTTTTCATTCAGATTATTTTCATTTTCTGATATTCTCTTTTTTTGACAAGCATTACCAATTTTTTGCTTTTCCTTCTGGCCTAGCGACAGCTCTGAGAATCTTTTCAAGGTTCTCAGTGTTTCCTGATTTGGACGATCTCGTGGTACTGGCTCAGTCTTTTCGTTCTGCAGAATCTCATACGATTCAACTTTTGTTGTTTTTTCAAAGACATGGTTGGAGGATCTTTTTATCAAAAGCTCCTTGATTCCTCAGACAAGGGTCACCTTTATTAGGTTTCCAGATAGATTGTGTCAATGTCTTTGTCTCTAACAGACAGGAGACAATTATATTGGGTTCAGTTTGTCGGAACCTTCAGTCTCTATTATTTCCTTCAGTAGCTATATGCATGGAAGTTTTAGGTCTCATGGCTGCAGCATTGGATTTGATTCCCTTTGCTCATTTTCATATGAAACCTTTCCAGTTTTTTATGCTGAATTAATAGTGCAAGGATTCTAGGATATCACTTTTAATATCTTTGAATCCCAATGTTCAACTATCTTTGACTTGGTGGTTAGATCACCATCATATAGTTCTACGGGTCTCTTCGGTTCATCCAACCTGGACCATGATCACTACAGATGCAAGTCTTTTAGGTTGGTAGGCTGTCTGGGGATCTCTGTCAGCACAAGGGGTTTGGAAATCTCGGGAGGCGAGATTACCATTCAATATTTTGGAACTCCATGCATTTCTCAGAGTTCTTCAGTTTTGGCTTCTTTTTGAAGAGAGAGACGTTTATTGTTTTTCAGACAGACAATGTCACAACTGTGGCGTATGTCAATCATCAGGGTGGGACTCTCAGTCCTTAGGCTGTGAAAGAAGTATCTTGGATACTTGCTTGGGCTAAATCCAGCTCCTGTCTAATTTCTGCGGTCCATATCCCAAGTTTAGACAATTGGGAAGCGGATTATCTCTGTCAATCAAGCTTTACATCCGGGAGAATGGTCTCTTTACTCAGATGTGTTTTTTCAAATTGTTCAGATGTGAGGGTTTCCAGAAATAGATCTGATGGCATCTCATCTAAACAAGAAACTTCCCAGGTACCTATTCAGGTCCGGGGATCCTCAGGCGGAAGCAGTGTATGCATTGACACTTCCTTGGAGTTATCAACCTGCCTATATTTTGCCGCCTCTGGTTCTTCTTTTAAGAGTGATTTTTCAAAATCATCATGGAGCAATCGTTTGTGCTGCTGGTGGCTCCAGCATGGCCGCTCAGGTTTTGGTATATGGTTCTTGTTCGGATGTCCAGTTGCCAACCTTGGTCACTTCCATTAAGGCCAGACCTTATATCTTCAGATTCGTTTTTTCCATCAGGAACTCAACTTATTAAATTTGATGGTATGGAAATTAAAACGCTTAGTGCTTAGTCATAGAGGTTTCTCTGACTCAGTGATTAATACTATGTTGCAGGTTCGTAAATCTGTGTCTAGAAAGATTTATTATCGAGTTTGGAAGACTTACATCTCATGATGCTCTTCTCATAAATTCTCTTGGCATTCTTTTAAAATTCCTAGGATTTTATAGTTTCTTCAGGATGATTTGGATAAGGTTCTGTCTGCAAGTTCCTTGAAAGGACAAATCTCTGCTCTTTCTGTTTCACAGAAAAATTGCTAATCTTTCTGATATTCATTGTTTTGTTCAGGCTTTGGTTCGTATCAAGCCTGTCATTAAGCCAATTTCTCCTCCTTGGAGTCTTAATTTGGTTCTGAGGGCTTAACAGGCTCTTCCGTTTGAGCATATGCATTCTTTGGACATTAAATTACTTTCATGGAAAGTATTGTTCCTTTTGGCCATCTCTTCTGCTAGAAGAGTTTTTGAATTATCTGCTCTTTCTTGTGAGTCTCCTTTTCTGATTTTTCATCAGGATAAGGCGGTTTTGCGGTCTTCATTTAAATTTTTACCTAAAGTTGTGAATTCTAACAACATTAGTAGAGGAATTATTGTCCCTTCCTTGTGTCCTAATCCTAATAATTATTTGGAAAGATCCTTACATTCTTTGGATGTGGTAAGAGTTTTGAAATATTATGTTGAAGCTACTAAGATTTCAGAAAGACTTCTAGTCTATTTGTTATCTTTTCTGGTTTTAGGAAAGGTCAGAAGGCTTCTGCCATTTCTTTGGCATCTTGGTTAAAGCTTTTGATTCATCATGCTTATTTGGAGTCTGGTTAATCCCCGCCTCAGAGGATTACGGCTCATTCTACTAGGTCAGTTTCTACTTCCTGGGCTTTTAAGAATGAAGCTTCTGTTGATCAGATTTGCAAAGCAACGACTTGGTCTTCTTTGCATACTTTTACTAAATTCTACCATTTTGATGTTTTCTCTTCTTCAGAAGCAGTTTTTGGTAGAATAGTACTTCAGGCAGCTGTTTCAGTTTGGTTCTTCTGCTTATAATTTAGGTTTTTTTCATTATAAAGATTAAAACTTTTGATTTGGGTTGTGGATTAATTTTTCAGCGGAATTGGCTGTCTTTATTTTTATCCCTCCCTCTCTAGTGACTCTTGCGTGGAGTTCCACTTCTTGGGTATTTGCTATCCCATACGTCACTAGCTCATGGACTCTTGCCAATTACATGAAAGAAAACATAATTTATGTAAGAACTTACCTGATAAATTAATTTCTTTCATATTAGCAAGAGTCCTTGAGGCCCACCCTTTTTATGGTGGTTATGATTTTTTTTGTATAAAGCACAATTATTCCAATTCCTTGTTGATGCTTTCGCTCTTTTCTTATCACCCCACTTCTTGGCTATTCGTTAAACTGTGGGTGTGGTGGGGGTGTATTTATAGGCATTTTGAGGTTTGGGAAACTTTGCCCCTCCTTGTAGGAATGTATATCCCATATGTCACTAGCTCATAGACTCTTGCCAATATGAAAGAAATGAATTTATCAGGTAAGTTCTTACATAAATTATGTTTTTAGCATGCAGGGTGTTATGGCTTAAGTCCTGGTCTGCTGATGTGTCATCTAAATCTAAACTTTTGAACATTCCTTTCAAAGTTAAGACCCTATTCGGGCCTGAACTGAAAGAGATTATTTCAGACATCACTGGAGGGAAAGGTCATGCCCTCCCTCAGGATAGATCAAATAAGATGAGGACCAAACAAAATAATTTTCGTTCCTTTCGGAACTTTAAGAGTGGTCCCGCTTCAGCTTCCTCTGCTACAAAGCAAGAGGGGAATTTTGCCCAATCCAAGTCAGTCTGGAGACCTAACCAGGCTTGGAACAAGGGTAAACAGGCCAAGAAGCCTGCAGCTGCCTCTAAGACAGCATGAAGGGGTAGTCCCCGATCCGGGACCGGATCTAGTAGGGGGCAGACTCTCTCTCTTCACTCAGGCTTGGGCAAGAGATGTTAAGGATCCCTGGGCTTTAGAAATTGTGTCCCAGGGATATCTTCTGGAATTCAAGGGCTCCCTTCCAAGGGGGAGATTTCACATTTCTCGATTGTCTGTAAACCAGACAAAGAGAGAGGCGTTCTTACTCTGTGTAGAAGACCTACATACCATGGGGGTGATCCGCCCAGTCCCAAAGGAGGAACAGGGGCTAGGGTTTTATTCAAACCTGTTTGTGGTTCCCAAGAAAGAGGGAAATTTCAGACCAATCTTGGATCTCAAAATTCTAAACAAGTTCCTCAAAGTTCCATCATTCAAGATGGAGACTATTCGGACTATTCTACCTCTGATCCAGGAGGGTCAATATATGACTACCGTGGACTTAAAGGATGTGTATCTACACATCCCTATTCACAGAGATCATCATCAATTCCTCAGATTCGCCTTTCTAAACAGGCATTACCAGTTTGTGGCCCTTCCCTTCGGGTTGGCCACGGCTCCCATAATTTTCACAAAAGTGCTAGGGTCCCTTCTGGTGGTTCTACGACCACAGGGCATAGCAGTGACGCCTTATCTAGACGACATCTTAATTCAGGCGTCTACTTTCCAGCTAGCCAAGTCTCACACAGACATCGTGTTGGCTTTTCTGACATCTCACGGATGGAAGGTGAACATAAAAAAGAGTTCTCTCTTCCCTCTTACAAGAGTTTCCTTCCTAGGGACTCTGATAGACTCGGTAGAAATGAAAATATTTCTGACGGAGGTCAGAAAATTAAAACTCTTAACCACTTGCCGAGCTCTTCATTCCATTCCTCGGCCATCAGTGGCTCAGTGTATGGAGGTAATCGGACTCATGGTAGCGGCAATGGACATAGTTCCTTTTGCCCGTCTACACCTCAGACCACTGCAACTATGCATGCTCAAACAGTGGAATGGGGATTATGCAGATTTATCTCCTCAACTGCATCTGGAGCAGGAGACCAGGGATTCTCTTCTCTGGTGGTTGTCTCAGGACCACCTGTCTCAGGGAATGTGCTTCCGCAGGCCAGAGTGGCTCATTGTAACGACAGATGCCAGCCTGCTAGGCTGGGGTGCAGTCTGGAACTCCCTAAAAGCACAGGGCTTATGGTCTCGGGAGGAAGCTCTCCTCCCGATAAACATTCTAGAACTGAGAGCGATATTCAATGCGCTTCAGGCGTGGCCTCAGCTTGCTGCGGCCAAATTCATCAGGTTTCAGTCGGACAACATCACGACTGTAGCTTATATCAATCATCAGGGAGGAACAAGGAGTTCTCTAGCGATGATGGAGGTAACCAAAATAATCCGGTGGGCAGAGGATCACTCTTGCCATCTCTCAGCAATCAACATCCCAGGAGTAGAGAACTGGGAGGCGGATTTTCGAAGTCGTCAGACTTTTCATCCGGGGGAGTGGGAACTCCATCCGGAGGTATTCGCCCAGCTGATTCAGCTATGGGGCACACCAGAATTGGATCTGATGGCGTCTCGTCAGAATGCCAAACTTCCTCGTTACGGGTCCAGGTCCCGGGATCCCAAGGCGGTACTGATAGATGCTCTAGCAGTGCCTTTGGTCCTTCAATCTGGCCTATGTATTTCCACCGTTTCCTCTCCTTCCACGTCTGGTTGCCAGAATCAAGCAGGAGAGAGCTTCGGAAATTCTGATAGCACCTGCGTGGCCACGCAGGACTTGGTATGCAGACCTAGTGGACATGTCCTCGGTTCCACTGTGGACTCTGCCAATGAGGCTGGACCTTCTAATCCAAGGTCCGTTCACGCATCCAAATCTTTCTCTGCGTCTGACTGCTTGGAGATTGAACGCATGATTTTATCAAAGCGTGGTTTCTCTGAATCGGTCATTGATACCCTGATTCAGGCTAGAAAGCCTGTCACCAGGAAGATTTATCATAAGATTAGGCGCAAATATCTTTATTGCTGTGAATCCAAAGGTTACTCGTGGAGTAAGATTAGGATTCCTAGAATATTGTCTTTTCTCCAAGAAGGTTTGGAGAAGGGATTATCTGCTAGTTCCCTAAAAGGACAAATATCTGCTTTGTCTATTCTACTTCACAAACGCCTGGCAGATGTCCCAGACGTTAAAGTATTTAGTCAGGCTTTGGTCAGAATCAAGCCTGTATTTAAACCTGTTGCTCCGCCATGGAGCCTAAACTTAGTTCTTAAAGTTCTTCAAGGGGTTCCGTTTGAACCTATGCATTCCATAGATATTAAGCTTTTATCTTGGAAAGTTTTGTTTTTAGTAGCTATCTCTTCGGCTCGAAGAGTTTCTGAGGTATCTGCTTTACAATGTGATTCCCCTTACCTTGTTTTCCATGCAGATAAGGTGGTTTTTACGTACTAAACCTGGGTTTCTTCCTAAGGTTATTTCTAATAAGATGGAAAACAAAACCAACAAATGGTGATAGAGTGCGCCTATAAAATTCCAATGAAAAGTTTTTCTAAAAATAGGGTGTAAAACTAAATTTTGACTCTGTATTATAGAGTGTGAAAAAGATGTAAGCGAATAAAAAAATACACAATGGCAAAGAAATATAATAGATAAAATGTGGAAAGAATGTAATTGAAGTGAGATAAGTAGCTATAGTGTGGAGTGTGCCACGAAGCGTGCAAAATATGACTGTGAATGGTGTTCTTTAGCTACACCAAATCAAGTGTGGCATGTGTGTAGAAAATATATATATCAATGCTTACGTAGCTATATAGTATCTTATAAGTGTCATTGACAATACATGCACGCAATAAAGCAACAAAATAGCAAAATAAAAAACAACAATTGTTGAGAAAGTGCTTATCGTGAAAAGAAGTCCCAAATAGGTGCTGTTGGAGAAAAAAACTTGAGCCGTCGAAGTCTCTGAAAAATGAAGATTCTTGCCACAATAGGAGTGTTCGAAGTGTAACAGGCAGCTAGTCTTGAAGATGTCTGATCAAAACATATCTAAAAGTAGAACAAAAAAAGACAGCGCCTCATAGTGCAAGTAGGTTTCAAACAAGGTATATGGTCACGACAGAGAACATCAAATGTAGATATACTCACAAGATCATTGGCACCCTTATGCAAAGAGGTGCGAATGAGCAGGCTGACGTTTATTCAGCAGTCAGTACGCTGTGTGGTTGATCTCCAGATTTTCAAAAGTGCAGCTGTGGGCTCTCCTCTGCAATCTGAGGCAGAATCCTCTGGAGCCGTGCTGTGTAGAAATAGAACAGGCAAACCTTCCCTGCGAACAAAACAAACACCCAGAGCCGGTGTTTGAAAAGGATGATCCTCAGTGAAACTTGTCTGTCAGTGACAGAATAACTTGGCATGTAAGTAAAAAAGCCGAGGGGAGTCAGGCTATAGTATAAAAGACTTAAAACAATTTATTGCTTGAGCTTTAGACGCGTTTCTCGGCCGAAAGCTCCTGGCCGTTTCATCAAGTAAAATGTATTACACATGTAATTGCAAGACATATTTAAAAAGCATGCCAAGAAGTTTCATTGGTCAACATCAGACCAATCACAGGATAGGATACATTGTGGGCAGATACAACATGTAACAATGTCAAAGGCAATTTGTTTGAAATTAGCAATGCAAGTGACATAATATCGAAGGCTAAAAAACTGGCCGATAGATCTTAGTAAGTGCAACAATTTGCGTTTAAACCAAATCTAGAATACGTTTGATCTAAGCCAAAAAATAGAACATCACCTGTATATATAATTAATTTGTCAAAAACCATATAGGAAAAAATTGGCGATCTGGTAATAAATACAATATTAAAAAGCATGGTGTTTTAGATACATATTTGTAAATGGAATGTGAATGAGCCTAAGACAGAAACAATATATGCATTAGTCACTTTCTGTGTTTTTGATACATATTTGTAAGAGGAATGTGAATGAGCCTTGGAAAGAAACAATATATGTACTAGTCATTTTCTGTACCTCAAAATAACTAGAGACAGAATGTATACCTGGTATGATAAAATGGTTAAAAAGAATGTTATTGGAGTGATATGTAAGATATCATGTAATATTATGTTGAAATTAAAAGTTCCAAAAAAAAAAAAAAAATTAATTACCATACACATCATACATCATTGTGATAGAGTCCTGACTGTTGTGGATAGTCTCCTTTGGAGATCTATAGTAATGAGAATTATCTGTGGTGTAGTAACATATGGCTGCAAAACCATCCTACTCTCTGGGTGTGTGGGGGGAAAAAAATATATATAGCACTAATCTAAAGGCCCTATTGTGATGGATATATACAAATAGGCCAAAATTCTTAGATGCACCTGGAAGGAAAAATGGTGTATATGTTGTAAAGTCTATTTCAACTATGTAAGTGGAACGCAACTGCAGATCAATTATTGTTTTGTATCACCAGGGTTTTGGGCTATTTAGGTGAGCATAGACCAGTAAACCTGTGGTGAATTAATATTAAGTTAGAGGTTCAATGCTGTTAGTACTATCACAACATGAATCCTTCTAAGCACAATATTTCCAATACTGTTAGACTGGCACAGTATGGAAAAAAATAATGAAAAAATGATAGAAGAAAAATATGCTTCTAATTTAAAGAACTTGAGAGAACAAAAATTCTTTTTTAAGCTTACATTAAATAAACATGTAATGCAGGAGAGAGTTGGTTAATCCTTGTAAGAAGTAAGCTTGGTTTGCAAGAGATATACTTTTAACAAGTCACAGAGAATGCTTCAGTTGTCTTGTAGCTGCTACTTTGTAGCTGTGTTTATTGAGAGCAGCTGCTGCAGAGTAAGAGAGGAATTTGGCAAGATGCCCAGACTTGTGGTTGCAAAACCAAGTAACAGTTTTTATTTTGAAATAGTTAAATCCTCTTCAGTTCAAGCTTGTAATCTTAGAGCTCAAAGTCTTGTTCTTAAAGCAGCATATATATTATGAAGTGAGAAAGGAGACAGTGATTCCCCAGTATGAAATAGTGTGCAGAGTAATTTAGAAAACTGCAGCGCTTGTCAGCTCCAGTTAAATTAAGAGTGATGCTGTAAGTGTACAATAACAATTCAGCAGTTAAGTTCTCTATTAGTATGCATGGAATAAAATTAAGAGGTAATTTAGCTGTAAGTCCAAGGATGCAAACAGGATATTTCAGGGGATGTAATCCTTGTAGAAAATAGTCCAGAGTAATCCAAGCAAACAGTCCTTTATGAAAGCAGTTGGTTTGAGAAAAACAATGCAGCTCAGAGACTGTGTGTAAGCTGTTACTCCTGCTAATGAAAATAACTAAGCACCTGTTTGCTGACAGGTGGAGCCTTAAGTAACATGAAAGTGAGAGAACCATGTGATGAGAAGTGAGAGAAGTAAAACATGAAATGGAATCCTGACATATGTCTAGGTTTCACAGGAATTGATGCTAATATAAATAGTGGATGAAAAACATCCGACATATGAATGACACATCCAAAAGAATAAAAAAGAATAAAAAGTTGATATATCAGGGGACAGGGAACACTAGAGGATATATGGAATACAAAAATGGATACAACTAATAATATACATGTTTAATCAAAAGCCGCTAGATCTAAGTTGGAGTTGAGGCCAAATGGATGTAATGTTTTTAGTTTATGAATCCAAAAGGTTTCTCGGATCCTTAGCTGAATGATTCTATTATAGTCTGTGGAAGGCGGAATGTAGTCAATAGGGTAAAATTTGAAGATATCGGAATTACCCCTGTGCTTCTTAAGACAATGTTCTGGAATGCTGTGTTTAATCTTTTTTTTGGTGCAATTTTTGCAATTCCACCATTGTTCACCCCAGCGTACCTTTGCCTTCCTAGAGGTGCGACCTACATACTGGATCCCACAGCAACATTCCAGGACATATACAACAAAGACGGAGTTACAATTCATAAATCTAGTGATATTGAAAACTTCTCCACTGACAAAAGAATGGAAAGACTTTTTCCCGGAAGTTATAAACCTACAAGTGTTACACTTTTTTTGTCCACACTTGTATACCCCTATTCTATCTAAAAAAGAGGTGATCTTCTTCTTTGTTGAAAGTTGCGATTTAGGTAGGGTATGTTTGACTTTCTTACTCGGTGCCAATTTACTTCTAAGTGTTGGTGCTCTAGTATATACAATTTTTGGATAGTCTCCCAAAAGGGTCTTCAAAACAGTGTCTCTCCTAATGATGTGCCAGTGTTTGTTAATAGCTCCCTGTATCTGTATGTAGTTTGAATTATATTGCGTTATAAACAATGGTTCTAAAAAAGCATTCTCATCTTTGTTTTTGATCTGTTTGTTTTTGTTCAATAGTTTGTCTCTGTCTAAATCTCTGGCTTTGTTAAGACAGTTATCCAAAAGATCTGGAGGATAGCCCTTTTCAATGAACCTGTCATATATTAGATGACTTTGTTCTTCAAACAAATTCGGATCTGAGCAATTGCGTTTGATCCTCTCAAACTGACTGTATGGGATATTGGATAGCCATTTTTTATGATGGTTCATTTTGTAGTCTAAGTAACTATTACTGTCCACTTTTTTAAAAAATGTTTTAGAGCTGAGATTACCATCTTTGTCCCAACCCAGTGTTAAGTCCAAAAAATCTATTGTTTCTGCATTGATATTAGCTGTAAAAGTGATGCCCATGTCATTATTATTCATAGATTCTGCAAATGTGTTTGCTGATGCTAGGTCGCCCTTCCAAATAAATATCAAATCATCAATGTAGCGGCCATAGTGCACCAGACTCGCCCCTGCTGAGGATTTGTAGATGTATAGTTCCTCAAAGACGCCCATGAAAAGGTTGGCAAAGCTAGGGGCGAATCTGGTGCCCATGGCCATACCCTTGATCTGCAAATAATATACGTCCTGATAAATAAAATAGTTATGTTTGAGAATAAACTCGATACACTCTAGGATAAATTGCTTTTGAACCTTGGGCATGTAAAGGTCCCGATCCAGAAAAACAGAAGTTGTTTGTATACCAAGATGATGTGCTATATTAGAGTATAAAGAACTCACGTCACACGTGATCCATATAAGGTCACCCTGCAGAAATATTTTGCACAAAAGAACATAAAAAAATCAAATTTAGAGGAAGAGAACACAGTCTGCATTCTTACAAATGCCATGGAATATGGAAACAATGTGCCCACTATATATAGTACTGTTGACAATTTTACCACACATTTATACGAAGGTATAATACATACTAATGTTAAGACAAAATCTTCTTTCTCCCCCCCAGGACACAATCATTATATTGAGGTCTTTCAGAATTTAGTACTGGAGGATTTTCAAAAAAGAAAAAGAAAAAATTCTAAGAAAAGTTTTTTCAAAAGACAAAGTGAAAAATTAGCTATCCAGTCTCTTGCAAATAACCCCTATATAATCATTTGCGATGCCGACAAGGGGGGAGGTATTATAGTTCAAGATCTAACAGAATATTTAAAAGAAGCAGATAGGATCCTCAAAGACACAGAATATTATAAAGCCCTATTTTATAATCCTACCACACAATTTCTTACATCATATCAGTCTTTAATTGATAAAGGAGTCACGAACAATATCCTTAACAAAAATGAACACAATTTTCTCAAAGTAAGCAACCCAAGTGTGGCCCACTACTACCACTTACCGAAAATCCACAAGAGTACAATTAATCCTCCAGGTCGCCCTATTATTGCTGGGATTGATAATCTCACCTATAATTTATCATATTATGTTGATATTATTTTACAGAAATATGTTTTAGGTTTGCAATCATATACCAAAGACAGTACAGATTTATTAAACAAGATTAGAAACATCAAAAACACAGGTGACCTTATATGGATCACGTGTGACGTGAGTTCTTTATACTCTAATATAGCACATCATCTTGGTATACAAACAACTTCTGTTTTTCTGGATTGGGACCTTTACATGCCCAAGGTTCAAAAGGAATTTTTCCTAGAGTGTATCGAGTTTATTCTCAAACATAACTATTTTATTTATCAGGACGTATATTATTTGCAGATCAAGGGTACGGCCATGGGCACCAGATTCGCCCCTAGCTTTGCCAACCTTTTCATGGGCGTCTTTGAGGAACTATACATCTACAAATCCTCAGCAGGGGCGAGTCTGGTGCACTATGGCCGCTACATTGATGATTTGATATTTATTTGGAAGGGCGACCTAGCTTCAGCAAACACATTTGCAGAATCTATGAATAATAATGACATGGGCATCACTTTTACAGCTAATATCAATGCAGAAACAATAGATTTCTTGGACTTAACACTGGGTTGGGACAAAGATGGTAATCTCAGCTCTAAAACATTTTTTAAAAAAGTGGACAGTAATAGTTACTTAGACTACAAAATGAACCATCATAAAAAATTGCTATCCAATATCCCATACAGTCAGTTTGAGAGGATCAAACGCAATTGCTCAGATCCGAATTTGTTTGAAGAACAAAGTCATCTAATATATGACAGGTTCATTGAAAAGGGATATCCTCCAGATCTTTTGGATAACTGTCTTAACAAAGCCAGAGATTTAGACAGAGACAAACTATTGAACAAAAACAAACAGATCAAAAACAAAGATGAGAATGCTTTTTTAGAACCATTGTTTATAACGCAATATAATTCAAACTACATACAGATACAGGGAGCTATTAACAAACACTGGCACATCATTAGGAGAGACCCTGTTTTGAAGACCCTTTTGGGAGACTATCCAAAAATTGTATATACTAGAGCACCAACACTTAGAAGTAAATTGGCACCGAGTAAGAAAGTCAAACATACCCTACCTAAATCGCAACTTTCAACAAAGAAGAAGATCACCTCTTTTTTAGATAGAATAGGGGTATACAAGTGTGGACAAAAAAAGTGTAACACTTGTAGGTTTATAACTTCCGGGAAAAAGTCTTTCCATTCTTTTGTCAGTGGAGAAGTTTTCAATATCACTAGATTTATGAATTGTAACTCCGTCTTTCTTCTGTTATGTGTGATCAGTCCACGGGTCATCATTACTTCTGGGATATTATCTGCTCCCCTACAGGAAGTGCAAGAGGATTCACCCAGCAGAGTTGCTATATAGCTCCTCCCCTCTACGTCACCTCCAGTCATTCTCTTGCACCCAAAGACTAGATAGGAGGTGTGAGAGGACTATGGTGATTATACTTAGTTTTTATAACTTCAATCAAAAGTTTGTTATTTTACAATAGCACCGGAGCGTGTTATTACTTCTCTGGCAGAGTTTGAAGAAGAATCTACCAGAGTTTTTCTTATGATTTTAACCGGAGTAGTTAAGATCATATTGCTGTTTCTCGGCCATCTGAGGGAGGTAAAAGCTTCAGATCAGGGGACAGCGGGCAGTTGAATCTGCATTGAGGTATGTAGCAGTTTTTATTTTCTGAATGGAATTGATGAGAAAATCCTGCTATACCGTTATAATGACATGTATGTATACTCTACACTTCAGTATTCTGGGGATGGTATTTCACCGGAATTACTCTGTAAAAGTACATTAAACCTTTTAATAGGTATTTAATTCATGTTAAACGTTTTTGCTGGAATGTAGAATCGTTTGCATTTCTGAGGTACTGAGTGAATAAATATTTGGGCATTATTTTTCCACTTGGCAGTTTGCTTGTTTTGATTATGACAGTTTCGTTTCTCTCTCACTGCTGTGTGTGAGGGGGAGGGGCCGTTTTTGGCGCTTTTTGCTACGCATCAAAAAATTTCCAGTCAGTTACACTTGTATTTTCTGCATGATCCGGTTCATCTCTAACAGAACTCAGGGGTCTTCAAACTTCTTTGAAGGGAGGTAGATTCTCTCAGCAGAGCTGTGAGATTTATGTAGTGACTGTGTTTTAAAACGTTGCTCTGTGATTTTTATTTTTAAAATTTAATTAGTGTTGCTTTACTAATGGGAACAAACCTTTGCTAACAAGTTGTGTTGTTTTTAAAGAGTGATGCTATAACTGTTTTTCAGTTCATTATTTCAACTGTCATTTAATCGTTTAGTGCTTCTTTGAGGCACAGTACGTTTTTGTTAAATAAGATTGTAACCAAGTTGTATGTTTATTGCTAGTGTGTTAAACATGTCTGATTCAGAGGAAGATACCTGTGTCATTTGTTCCAATGCCAAGGTGGAGCCCAATAGAAATTTATGTACTAACTGTATTGATGCTACTTTAAATAAAAGCCAATCTGTACAAATTGAACAAATTTCACCAAACAGCGAGGGGAGAGTTATGCCGTCTAACTCGCCTCACGTGTCAGTACCTGCGTCTCCCGCCCGGGAGGTGCGTGATATTATGGCGCCTAGTACATCTGGGCAGCCATTACAGATAACATTACAAGATATGGCTACTGTTATGACTGAAGTTTTGGCTAAGTTACCAGAACTAAGAGGCAAGCGTGATCACTCTGGGGTGAGAACAGAGTGCGCTGATAATTCTAGGGCCATGTCTGATACTGCGTCACAGCTTGCAGAGCATGAGGACGGAGAGCTTCATTCTGTAGGTGACGGTTCTGATCCAAGCAGATTGGATTCAGATATTTCAAATTTTAAATTTAAATTGGAAAACCTCCGTGTATTACTAGGGGAGGTCTTAGCGGCTCTTAACGATTGTAACACTGTTGCAATACCAGAGAAAATGTGTAGGTTGGATAAATACTTTGCGGTACCGGCGAGTACTGACGTTTTTCCTATACCTAAGAGATTAACTGAAATTGTTACTAAGGAGTGGGATAGACCCGGTGTGCCGTTCTCACCCCCTCCAATATTTAGAAAGATGTTTCCCATAGACGCCACCACACGGGACTTATGGCAAACGGTCCCTAAGGTGGAGGGAGCAGTTTCTACTTTAGCTAAGCGCACCACTATCCCGGTGGAGGATAGCTGTGCTTTTTCAGATCCTATGGATAAAAAATTAGAGGGTTACCTTAAGAAAATGTTTGTTCAACAAGGTTTTATATTGCAACCCCTTGCATGCATCGCGCCGATTACGGCTGCGGCAGCATTTTGGATTGAGTCTCTGGAAGAGAACCTTAGTTCCGCTACGCTGGACGACATTACGGACAGGCTTAGAGTCCTTAAACTAGCTAATTCATTCATTTCGGAGGCCGTAGTACATTTAACCAAACTTACGGCTAAGAATTCAGGATTCGCCATTCAGGCACGTAGGGCGCTGTGGCTAAAATCCTGGTCGGCTGATGTAACTTCTAAGTCAAAATTACTTAATATACCTTTCAAGGGGCAAACTTTATTTGGGCCCGGTTTGAAAGAAATTATCGCTGACATTACAGGAGGTAAGGGCCACGCTCTACCTCAAGACAAAGCCAAAGCTAAGGCTAGACAGTCTAATTTTCGTCCCTTTCGGAATTTCAAAGCAGGTGCAGCATCAACTTCCACTGCACCAAAACAGGAAGGAGCTGTTGCTCGTTACAGACAAGGCTGGAAACCTAACCAGTCCTGGAATAAGGGCAAGCAGGCCAGAAAACCTGCTGCTGCCCCTAAGACAGCATGAACCGAGGGCCCCCGATCCGGGACCGGATCTAGTGGGGGGCAGACTCTCTCTCTTCGCCCAGGCTTGGGCAAGAGATGTCCAGGATCCCTGGGTGCTAGAGATCATATCTCAGGGATACCTTCTAGACTTCAAATTATCTCCCCCACGAGGGAGATTTCATCTGTCAAGGTTGTCAACAAACCAAATAAAGAAAGACGCGTTTCTACGCTGTGTACAAGATCTATTATTAATGGGAGTGATCCATCCGGTTCCGCGGTCGGAACAAGGACAAGGGTTTTACTCAAACCTGTTTGTGGTTCCCAAAAAAGAGGGAACTTTCAGGCCAATCTTGGATTTAAAGATCCTAAACAAATTCCTAAGAGTTCCATCGTTCAAAATGGAAACTATTCGGACAATCTTACCCATGATCCAAAAGGGTCAGTACATGACCACAGTGGATTTAAAGGATGCTTACCTTCACATACCGATTCACAAAGATCATTACCGATATCTAAGGTTTGCCTTCTTAGACAGGCATTACCAGTTTGTAGCCCTTCCATTCGGATTGGCTACGGCTCCAAGAATTTTCACAAAGGTTCTGGGTGCCCTTCTAGCGGTTCTGAGACCGCGAGGAATTTCGGTAGCTCCGTACCTAGACGACATTCTGATACAAGCTTCAAGCTTTCAAACTGCCAAGTCTCATACAGAGTTAGTTCTGGCATTTCTAAGGTCGCATGGATGGAAAGTGAACGAAAAGAAGAGTTCTCTCTTGCCTCTCACAAGGGTTCCATTCTTGGGGACTCTTATAGATTCTGTAGAAATGAAGATTTATCTGACAGAAGACAGATTAACAAAGCTTCTAAATGCATGCCGTGTCCTTCATTCCATTCAACTCCCGTCAGTAGCTCAATGCATGGAGGTGATCGGCTTAATGGTAGCAGCAATGGACATAGTACCCTTTGCACGCCTACATCTCAGACCGCTGCAATTGTGCATGCTGAGTCAGTGGAATGGGGATTACTCAGATTTGTCCCCCACTCTGAATCTGGATCAAGAGACCAGAAACTCTCTTCTATGGTGGCTTTCTCGGCCACATCTGTCCAGGGGGATGCCTTTCAGCAGGCCGGACTGGACAATTGTAACAACAGACGCCAGCCTTCTAGGTTGGGGCGCTGTCTGGAATTCTCTGAAGGCTCAGGGACAATGGAGTCAGGAGGAAAGTCTCCTGCCAATAAACATTCTGGAATTGAGAGCAGTTCTCAATGCCCTTCTAGCTTGGCCCCAGTTAAAGACTCGGGGGTTCATCAGGTTTCAGTCGGACAACATCACAACTGTAGCTTACATCAACCATCAGGGAGGGACAAGAAGCTCCCTAGCAATGATAGAAGTATCAAAGATAATTCGCTGGGCAGAGTCTCACTCTTGCCACCTGTCAGCAATCCACATCCCGGGAGTGGAGAACTGGGAGGCGGATTTCTTGAGTCGCCAGACTCTTCATCCGGGGGAGTGGGAACTTCATCCGGAGGTCTTTGCCCAAATACTTCAACGTTGGGGCAAACCAGAGATAGATCTCATGGCGTCTCGCCAGAACGCCAAACTTCCTCGCTACGGATCCAGATCCAGGGATCCGGGAGCGGTTCTGATAGATGCTTTGACAGCACCTTGGAACTTCAGGATGGCTTATGTGTTTCCACCCTTCCCGCTGCTTCCTCGATTGATTGCCAAAATCAAACAGGAGAGAGCATCAGTGATTCTAATAGCGCCTGCATGGCCGCGCAGGACTTGGTATGCAGATCTAGTGGACATGTCATCCTGTCCGCCGTGGTCTCTACCTCTGAGACAGGACCTTCTGATTCAGGGTCCATTCAAACATCAAAGTCTAACTTCTCTGAAGCTGACTGCTTGGAAATTGAACGCTTGATTTTATCAAAACGTGGGTTTTCTGAGTCGGTTATTGATACCCTGATACAGGCTAGGAAGCCTGTTACCAGAAAGATTTACCATAAAATATGGCGCAAATACCTATACTGGTGTGAATCCAAAGATTACTCCTGGAGTAAGGTTAGGATTCCTAGGATATTGTCTTTTCTACAAGAAGGTTTAGAAAAGGGTTTATCGGCTAGCTCATTAAAGGGACAGATCTCAGCTCTGTCCATCTTGTTACACAGGCGTCTGTCAGAAAATTCAGACATCCAGGCCTTTTGTCAGGCTTTAGCTAGGATCAAGCCTGTGTTTAAAACTGTTGCTCCGCCATGGAGTTTAAACTTAGTTCTTAACGTTTTACAGGGTGTTCCGTTTGAACCCCTTCATTCCATTGATATAAGATTGTTATCTTGGAAAGTTCTATTTTTAATGGCTATTTCCTCGGCTCGAAGAGTCTCTGAGTTATCAGCCCTACATTGTGATTCTCCTTATCTGATCTTTCACTCAGACAAGGTAGTTCTGCGTACTAAACCTGGGTTCTTACCTAAGGTTGTCTCTAACAGGAATATCAATCAAGAGATTGTTGTTCCCTCCTTGTGTCCAAATCCTTCTTCAAAGAAGGAACGTCTTCTACACAATCTGGATGTAGTTCGTGCCCTCAAGTTCTACTTGCAGGCAACTAAAGATTTTCGCCAAACTTCTTCCCTGTTTGTCGTTTATTTTGGACAGAGGAGAGGTCAAAAAGCTTCTGCTACCTCTCTCTCTTTTTGGCTTCGTAGCATAATACGTTTAGCCTATGAGACTGCTGGACAGCAGCCTCCTGAAAGAATTACAGCTCATTCTACTAGAGCTGTGGCTTCCACTTGGGCCTTTAAGAATGAGGCCTCTGTTGAACAGATTTGCAAGGCTGCAACTTGGTCTTCGCTTCATACTTTTTCCAAATTTTACAAATTTGACACTTTTGCTTCTTCGGAGGCTATTTTTGGGAGAAAGGTTCTTCAGGCAGTGGTTCCTTCTGTATAATGAGCCTGCCTATCCCTCCCGTCATCCGTGTACTTTTGCTTTGGTATTGGTATCCCAGAAGTAATGATGACCCGTGGACTGATCACACATAACAGAAGAAAACATAATTTATGCTTACCTGATAAATTCCTTTCTTCTGTTGTGTGATCAGTCCACGGCCCGCCCTGTTTTTTAAGGCAGGTACATATTTTTTAAATTATAATTCAGTCACCACTACACCCTTGGCTTCTCCTTTCTCGTTGGTCTTTGGTCGAATGACTGGAGGTGACGTAGAGGGGAGGAGCTATATAGCAACTCTGCTGGGTGAATCCTCTTGCACTTCCTGTAGGGGAGCAGATAATATCCCAGAAGTAATGATGACCCGTGGACTGATCACACAACAGAAGAAAGGAATTTATCAGGTAAGCATAAATTATGTTTTGTTGTATATGTCCTGGAATGTTGCTGTGGGATCCAATATGTAGGTCGCACCTCTAGGAAGGCAAAGGTACGCTGGGGTGAACACTGGCGGAATTGCAAAAATTGCACCAAAAAAAAGATTAAACACAGCATTCCAGAACATTGTCTTAACAAGCACAGGGGTAATTCCGATATCTTCAAATTTTACCCTATTGACTACATTCCGCCTTCCACAGACTATAATAGAATCATTCAGCTAAGGATCCGAGAAACCTTTTGGATTCATAAACTAAAAACATTACATTCATTTGGCCTCAACTCCAACTTAGATCTAGCGGCTTTTGATTAAACATGTATATTATTAGTTGTATCCATATTTGTATTCCATATATCCTCTAGTGTTCCCTGTCCCCTGATATATCAACTTTTTATTCTTTTGGATGTGTCATTCATATGTCTGATGTTTTTCATCCACTATTTATATTAGCATCAATTCCCGTGAAACCTAGACATATACACTATTTTTCCTTCCAGGTGCATCTAAGAATTTTGGCCTATTTGTATATATCCATCACAATAGGGCCTTTAGATTAGTGCTATATATTTATATTTTTTTTCCCCCACACACCCAGAGAGTAGGATGGTTTTGCAGCCATATGTTACTACACCACAGATAATTCTCATTACTATAGATCTCCAAAGGAGACTATCCACAACAGTCAGGACTCTATCACGATGTATGATGTGTATGGTAATTAATTTTTTTATTTTCTCCAACATAGGTGTGTCCGGTCCACGGCGTCATCCTTACTTGTGGGATATTCTCCTCCCCAACAGGAAATGGCAAAGAGCCCAGCAAAGCTGGTCACATGATCCCTCCTAGGCTCCGCCTACCCCAGTCATTCTCTTTGCCGTTGTACAGGCAACATCTCCACGGAGATGGCTTAGAGTTTTTTAGTGTTTTAACTGTAGTTTTTCATTATTCAATCAAGAGTTTGTTATTTTCAAATAGTGCTGGTACGTACTATTTACTCAGAAACAGAAAAGAGATGAAGAATTCTGTTTGTATGAGGAAAATGATTTTAGCAACCGTAACTAAAATCCATGGCTGTTCCACACAGGACTGTTGAGAGCATTAACTTCAGTTGGGGGAACAGTTTGCAGTCTTTGCTGCTTGAGGTATGACACATTCTAACAAGACGATGTAATGCTGGAAGCTGTCATTTTCCCTATGGGATCCGGTAAGCCATGTTTATTACGATTGTAAATAAGGGCTTCACAAGGGCTTATTTAGACTGTAGACTTTTTTTGGGCTAAATCGATTGATATTAACACTTATTTAGCCTTGAGGAATCATTTATTCTGGGTATTTTGATATAATAATATCGGCAGGCACTGTTTTAGACACCTTATTCTTTAGGGGCTTTCCCAAAGCATAGGCAGAGTCTCATTTTCGCGCCGGTGTTGCGCACTTGTTTTTGAGAGGCATGGCATGCAGTCGCATGTGAGAGGAGCTCTGATACTTATAAAAGACTTCTGAAGGCATCATTTGGTATCGTATTCCCCTTGGGTTTGGTTGGGTCTCAGCAAAGCAGATACCAGGGACTGTAAGGGGTTAAAGCTTAAAACGGCTCCGGTTCCGTTATTTTAAGGGTTAAAGCTTCCAAATTTGGTGTGCAATATTTTCAAGGCTTTAAGACACTGTGGTGAAAGTTTGGTGAATTTTGAACAATTCCTTCATGTTTTTTCGCAATTGCAGTAATAAAGTGTGTTCAGTTTAAAATTTAAAGTGACAGTAACGGTTTTATTTCAAAACGTTTTTTGTACTTTCTTATCAAGTTTATGCCTGTTTAACATGTCTGAACTACCAGATAGACTGTGTTCTGAATGTGGGGAAGCCAGAATTCCTATTCATTTAAATAAATGTGATTTATGTGATAATGACAATGATGCCCAAGATGATTCCTCAAGTGAGGGGAGTAAGCATGGTACTGCATCATTCCCTCCTTCGTCTACACGAGTCTTGCCCACTCAGGAGGCCCCTAGTACATCTAGCGCGCCAATACTCCTTACTATGCAACAATTAACGGCTGTAATGGATAATTCTGTCAAAAACATTTTAGCCAAAATGAACCCTGTTCAGCGTAAGCGTGGATGCTCTGTTTTAGTTACTGAAGAGCATGACGACGCTGATATTAATATCTCTGAAGGGCCCCTAACCCAATCTGAGGGGGCCAGGGAGGTTTTGTCTGAAGGAGAAATTACTGATTTAGGGAATATTTCTCAGCAGGCTGAATCTGATGTGATTACTTTTAAATTTAAATTGGAACATCTCCGCATTTTGCTTAAGGAGGTATTATCCACTCTGGATGATTGTGAAAATTTGGTCATCCCAGAGAAACTATGTAAAATGGACAAGTTCCTAGAGGTGCCGGGGCTCCCAGAAGCTTTTCCTATACCCAAGCGGGTGGCGGACATTGTTAATAAAGAATGGGAAAGGCCCGGTATTCCTTTCGTCCCTCCCCCCATATTTAAAAAATTGTTTCCTATGGTCGACCCCAGAAAGGACTTATGGCAGTCAGTCCCCAAGGTCGAGGGAGCGGTTTCTACTTTAAACAAACGCACCACTATTCCCATAGAGGATAGTTGTGCTTTCAAAGATCCTATGGATAAAAAATTAGAAGGTTTGCTTAAAAAGATGTTTGTTCAGCAGGGTTACCTTCTACAACCCATTTCATGCATTGTCCCTGTCACTACAGCCGCATATTTCTGGTTTGATGAACTGATTAAGGTGCTCGATAGTGACTCGCCTCCTTATGAGGAGATTATGGACAGAGTCAATGCTCTCAAATTGGCTAATTCTTTCACTCTTGACGCCTCTTTGCAATTGGCTAAGTTAGCGGCTAAGAATTCTGGGTTTGCTATTGTGGCGCGCAGAGCGCTTTGGTTGAAATCTTGGTCGGCTGATGCGTCTTCCAAGAACAAGCTACTAAACATTCCTTTCAAGGGGAAAACGCTGTTTGGTCCTGACTTGAAAGAGATTATCTCTGATATCACTGGGGGTAAGGGCCATGCCCTTCCTCAGGATCGGCCTTTCAAGGCAAAAAATAGACCTAATTTTCGTCCCTTTCGTAAAAACGGACCAGCCCAAGGTGCTACGTCCTCTAAGCAAGAAGGTAATACTTCTCAGGCCAAGCCAGCTTGGAGACCAATGCAAGGCTGGAACAAGGGAAAGCAGGCAAAGAAACCTGCCACTGCTACCAAGACAGCATGAAATATCGGCCCCCGATCCGGGACCGGATCTGGTGGGGGGCAGACTCTCTCTCTTCGCTCAGGCTTGGGCAAGAGATGTTCTGGATCCTTGGGCGCTAGAAATAGTCTCCCAGGGTTATCTTCTGGAATTCAAGGGACTTCCCCCAAGGGGAAGGTTCCACAGGTCTCAGTTGTCTTCAGACCACATAAAAAAGACAGGCGTTCTTACTTTGCGTAGAAGACCTGTTAAAAATGGGAGTGATTCATCCTGTTCCATTGAGAGAACAAGGGATGGGGTTCTACTCCAATCTGTTCATAGTTCCCAAAAAAGAGGGAACATTCAGACCAATCCTAGATCTCAAGATCTTAAACAAATTTCTCAAGGTCCCATCTTTCAAGATGGAAACCATTCGAACTATCCTTCCTTCCATCCAGGAAGGTCAATTCATGACCACGGTGGATTTAAAGGATGCGTATCTACATATTCCTATCCACAAGGAACATCATCGGTTCCTAAGGTTTGCATTCCTGGACAAACATTACCAGTTCGTGGCGCTTCCTTTCGGATTAGCCACTGCTCCAAGGATTTTCACAAAGGTACTAGGGTCCCTTCTAGCTGTGCTAAGACCAAGGGGCATTGCAGTAGTACCTTACCTGGACGACATTCTGATTCAAGCGTCGTCCCTCCCTCGAGCAAAGGCTCACACGGACATCGTCCTGGCCTTTCTCAGATCGCACGGCTGGAAAGTGAACGTGGAAAAGAGTTCTCTATCCCCGTCAACAAGGGTTCCCTTCTTGGGAACAATTATAGACTCCTCAGAAATGAGGATTTTTCTAACAGAGGCCAGAAAGACAAAGCTCCTGGACTCTTGTCGAATACTTCATTCCGTTCCTCTTCCTTCCGTAGCTCAGTGCATGGAAGTGATCGGGTTGATGGTAGCGGCAATGGACATAGTTCCTTTTGCGCGCATTCATCTAAGACCGTTACAACTGTGCATGCTCAGTCAGTGGAATGGGGACTATACAGACTTGTCTCCAAAGATACAAGTAAATCAGAGGACCAGAGACTCACTCCGTTGGTGGCTGTCCCTGGACAACCTGTCACGAGGGATGACATTCCACAGACCAGAGTGGGTCATTGTCACGACCGACGCCAGTCTGATGGGCTGGGGCGCGGTCTGGGGATCCCTGAAAGCTCAGGGTCTTTGGTCTCGGGAGGAATCTCTTCTACCGATAAATATTCTGGAACTGAGAGCGATATTCAATGCTCTCAAGGCTTGGCCTCAGCTAGCGAGGACCAAGTTCATACGGTTTCAATCAGACAACATGACGACTGTTGCGTATATCAACCATCAGGGGGGAACAAGGAGTTCCCTAGCGATGGAAGAAGTGACCAAGATCATTCTATGGGCGGAGTCTCACTCCTGCCACCTGTCTGCTATCCACATCCCGGGAGTGGAAAATTGGGAAGCGGATTTTCTGAGTCGTCAGACATTGCATCCGGGGGAGTGGGAACTCCATCCGGAAATCTTTGCCCAAGTCACTCAACTTTGGGGCATTCCAGACATGGATCTGATGGCCTCTCGTCAGAACTTCAAAGTTCCTTGCTACGGGTCCAGATCCAGGGATCCCAAGGCGGCTCTAGTGGATGCACTAGTAGCACCTTGGACCTTCAAACTAGCTTATGTGTTCCCGCCGTTTCCTCTCATCCCCAGGCTGGTAGCCAGGATCAATCAGGAGAGGGCGTCGGTGATCTTGATAGCTCCTGCGTGGCCACGCAGGACTTGGTATGCAGATCTGGTGAATATGTCATCGGCTCCACCTTGGAAGCTACCTTTGAGACGAGACCTTCTTGTTCAGGGTCCGTTCGAACATCCGAATCTGGTTTCACTCCAGCTGACTGCTTGGAGATTGAACGCTTGATTTTATCGAAGCGAGGTTTCTCAGATTCTGTTATCGATACTCTTGTTCAGGCCAGAAAGCCTGTAACTAGAAAGATTTACCATAAAATTTGGAAAAAATATATCTGTTGGTGTGAATCTAAAGGATTCCCTTGGGACAAGGTTAAGATTCCTAGGATTCTATCCTTCCTTCAAGAAGGATTGGAAAAAGGATTATCGGCAAGTTCCCTGAAGGGACAGATTTCTGCCTTGTCGGTGTTACTTCACAAAAAACTGGCAGCTGTGCCAGATGTTCAAGCCTTTGTTCAGGCTCTGGTTAGAATCAAGCCTGTTTACAAACCTTTGACTCCTCCTTGGAGTCTCAATTTAGTTCTTTCAGTTCTTCAGGGGGTTCCGTTTGAACCCTTACATTCCGTTGATATTAAGTTATTATCTTGGAAAGTTTTGTTTTTAGTTGCAATTTCTTCTGCTAGAAGAGTTTCAGAATTATCTGCTCTGCAGTGTTCTCCTCCTTATCTGGTGTTCCATGCAGATAAGGTGGTTTTACGTACTAAACCTGGTTTTCTTCCAAAAGTTGTTTCTAACAAAAACATTAACCAGGAGATTATCGTACCTTCTCTGTGTCCGAAACCAGTTTCAAAGAAGGAACGCTTGTTGCACAATTTGGATGTTGTTCGCGCTCTAAAATTCTATTTAGATGCTACAAAGGATTTTAGACAAACATCTTCCCTGTTTGTTGTTTATTCAGGTAAAAGGAGAGGTCAAAAAGCAACTTCTACCTCTCTCTCTTTTTGGATTAAAAGCATCATCAGATTGGCTTACGAGACTGCCGGACGGCAGCCTCCCGAAAGAATCACGGCTCATTCCACTAGGGCTGTGGCTTCCACATGGGCCTTCAAGAACGAGGCTTCTGTTGATCAGATATGTAGGGCAGCGACTTGGTCTTCACTGCACACTTTTACCAAATTTTACAAGTTTGATACTTTTGCTTCTTCTGAGGCTATTTTTGGGAGAAAGGTTTTGCAAGCCGTGGTGCCTTCCATTTAGGTGACCTGATTTGCTCCCTCCCTTCATCCGTGTCCTAAAGCTTTGGTATTGGTTCCCACAAGTAAGGATGACGCCGTGGACCGGACACACCTATGTTGGAGAAAACAGAATTTATGTTTACCTGATAAATTTCTTTCTCCAAGGGTGTGTCCGGCCCACGGCCCGCCCTGGTTTTTTAATCAGGTCTGATAATTTATTTTCTTTAACTACAGTCACCACGGTACCATATGGTTTCTCCTATGCTATTATTCCTCCTTAACGTCGGTCGAATGACTGGGGTAGGCGGAGCCTAGGAGGGATCATGTGACCAGCTTTGCTGGGCTCTTTGCCATTTCCTGTTGGGGAGGAGAATATCCCACAAGTAAGGATGACGCCGTGGACCGGACACACCGTTGGAGAAAGAAATTTATCAGGTAAACATAAATTCTGTTTTTTTTTGGAACTTTTAATTTCAACATAATATTACATGATATCTTACATATCACTCCAATAACATTCTTTTTAACCATTTTATCATACCAGGTATACATTCTGTCTCTAGTTATTTTGAGGTACAGAAAATGACTAGTACATATATTGTTTCTTTCCAAGGCTCATTCACATTCCTCTTACAAATATGTATCAAAAACACAGAAAGTGACTAGTGCATATATTGTTTCTGTCTTAGGCTCATTCACATTCCGTTTACAAATATGTATCTAAAACACCATGCTTTTTAATATTGTATTTATTACCAGATCGCCAATTTTTTCCTATATGGTTTTTGACAAATTAATTATATATACAGGTGATGTTCTATTTTTTGGCTTAGATCAAACGTATTCTAGATTTGGTTTAACCCCTTAATGACCACAGCACTTTTCCATTTTCTGTCCGTTTGGGACCAAGGCTATTTTTACATTTTTGCGGTGTTTGTGTTTAGCTGTAATTTTCTTCTTACTCATTTACTGTACCCACACATATTATATACCGTTTTTCTCGCCACTAAATGGACTTTCTAAAGATACCATTATTTTCATCATATCTTATAATTTACTATAAAAAAAAATATAAAATATGAGGAAAAATTGAAAAAAACACACTTTTTCTAACTTTGACCCCCAAAATCTGTTACATATCTACAACCACCAAAAAACACCCATGCTAAATAGTTTCAAAATTTTGTCCTGAGTTTAGAAATACCCAATGTTTACATGTTCTTTGCTTTTTGTGCAAGTTATAGGGCCATAAATACAAGTAGCACTTTGCTATTTCCAAACCACTTTTTTCCAAAATTAGCGCTAGTTACATTAGAACACTAATATCTTTCAGGAATCCCTGAATATCCCTTGACATGTATATATTTTTTTTTAGTAGACATCCCAAAGTATTGATCTAGGACAATTTTGGTATATTTCATACCACCATTTCACCGCCAAATGCGATCAAATACAAAAAATCGTTCACTTTTTCACAAATTTTTTCACAAACTTTTGGTTTCTCACTGAAATTATTTACAAACAACTTGTGCAATTATGGCATACATGGTTGTAAATTCTTCTCTGGGATCCCCTTTGTTCAGAAATAGCAGACATATATGGCTTTGGCGTTGCTTTTTGGTAATTAGAAGGCCGCTAAATGCCACTGCGCACCACAAGTGTATTATGCCCAGCAGTTAAGGGGTTAATTAGGGAGCTTTTAGGGAGCTTGTAGGGTTAATTTTAGCTTTAGTGTAGTATAGTAGACAACCCCAAGTATTGATCTAGGCACATTTTGGTATATTTCATGCCACCATTTCACCGCCAAATGCGATCAAATTGAAAAAAAAGTTAAATTTTTCACAATTTTAGGTTTCTCACTGAAATAATTTACAAACAGCTTGTGCAATTATGGCACAAATGGTTGTAAATACTTGTCTGGGATCCCCTTTGTTCAGAAATAGCAGACATATATGACTTTGGCGTTGCTTTCTGGTAATTAGAAGGCCGCTAAATCCTGCTGCGCCTCACACGTGTATTATGGCTAGCAGTGAAGGGGTTAATTAGGGAGTTTGTAGGGAGCTTGCAGGGTTAATTTTAGCTTTAGTGTAGAGATCAGCCTCCCACCTGACACATCCCACCCCCTGATCCCTCCCAAACAGCTCCCTTCCCTCCCCCACCCCACAATTGTCCCCGCCATCTTAAGTACTGGCAGAAAGTCTGCCAGTACTAAAATAAAAGGGTTTTTTAAAAAAAATAAAAAAATTTTTTAGCATATTTACATATGCTAGGGTGTAGGATCCCCCCCTTAGCCCCCAACCTCCCTGATCCCCCCCAAAACCGCTCTCTAACCCTCCCCTCTGCCTCATTGGGGGCCATCTTGGGTACTGGCAGCTGTCTGCCAGTACCCAGTTTGCAAAAAAAAAGTGCTTTTTTTATTTTTTTGGGGCTTTTTTCTGTAGTGTAGCTTCCCCCCCCCACACAGACAATCCCCCACCACCTTGCTGATCTTTTTTTTTTTTCCAGATTTCGATATTTATACATTTTTTATTAAATCATTTTCTGTAGTGTAGCGGTTCCCACCCGCTCCCTCCCCGTGCACGCGCCCGCCCCCGCCCTCCCGTGCACGCGCGCGCGTCCGTGCGCGCCCCTGCTCGTCCCCGCCCACGATCCCGCCCCCCCTGCACATAACCAGGGCCATCGATGGCCGCCACCCGCCTCCCGGTCCGGCTCCCACCCACCAACGCAGGTAGCCACCGATCTCCGGTGCAGAGAGGGCCACAGAGTGGCTCTCTCTGCACCGGATGGCTACCAAAGGTTATTGCAGGATGCCTCCATATCGAGGCATCACTGCAATAACCGGAAAGCAGCTGGAAGCGAGCAGGATCGCTTCCAGCTGCTTTCCAAACCGAGGACGTGCAGGGTACGTTCTCAGGCATTAACTGCCTTTTTTTTGAGGACGTACCCTGCACGTCCTCGGTCGTTAAGGGGTTAAACGCAAATTGTTGCACTTACTAAGATCTATCGGCCAGTTTTTTAGCCTTCGATATTATGTCACTTGCATTGCTAATTTCAAACAAATTGCCTTTGACATTGTTACATGTTGTATCTGCCCACAATGTATCCTATCCTGTGATTGGTCTGATGTTGACCAATGAAACTTCTTGGCATGCTTTTTAAATTTGTCTTGCAATTACATGTGTAATACATTTTACTTGATGAAACGGCCAGGAGCTTGCGTCCGAGAAACGCGTCTAAAGCTCAAGCAATAAATTGTTTTAAGTCTTTTATACTATAGCCTGACTCCCCTCGGCTTTTTTACTTACATGCCAAGTTATTCTGTCACTGACAGACAAGTTTCACTGAGGATCATCCTTTTCAAACACCGGCTCTGGGTGTTTGTTTTGTACGCAGGGAAGGTTTGCCTGTTCTATTTCTACACAGCACGGCTCCAGAGGATTCTGCCTCAGATTGCAGAGGAGAGCCCACAGCTGCACTTTTGAAAATCTGGAGATCAACCACACAGCGTACTGACTGCTGAATAAACGTCAGCCTGCTCATTCGCACCTCTTTGCATAAGGGTGACAATGCTCTTGTGAGTATATCTACATTTGATGTTCTCTGTCGTGACCATATACCTTGTTTGAAACCTACTTGCACTATGAGGCGCTGTCTTTTTTTGTTCTACTTGTTTCTAATAAGAATATCAATCAAGAGATTGTGGTTCCTTCTTTGTGTCCTAATCCTTCATCTAAGAAGGAACGTCTGTTACACAATCTTGATGTGGTTCGTGCTTTAAAGTTCTACTTACAAGCAACTATAGATTTCCGTCAAACATCTTCTTTGTTTGTTGTTTATTCTGGTAAACGGAGAGGTCAAAGGGCTACGGCTACCTCTCTTTCCTTTTGGCTGAAAAGCATCATCCGTTTGGCCTATGAGACTGCTAGACAGCAGCCTCCTGAAAGAATTACTGCTCATTCTACTAGAGCTGTGGCTTCCACATGGGCTTTTAAAAATGAGGCTTCTGTTGAACAGATTTGTAAGGCGGCGACTTGGTCTTCGCTTCATACTTTTTCCAAATTTTATAAATTCGATACTTTTGCTTCTTCAGAGGCTATTTTTGGGAGAAAGGTTCTACAAGCAGTGGTGCCTTCCGTTTAAGGTCCCTGTCTTGTCCCTCCCTTCATCCGTGTCCTAAAGCTTTGGTATTGGTATCCCACAAGTAAGGATGAATCCGTGGACTCGATACATCTTACAAGAGAAAACATAATTTATGCTTACCTGATAAATTTATTTCTCTTGTGATGTATCGAGTCCACGGCCCGCCCTGTTTATTAAGACAGGCAATATATTTTTATTTAAAAAACTTCAGTCACCACTGCACCCTATAGTTTCTCCTTTTTCTTCCTAGCCTTCGGTCGAATGACTGGGGGGTGGAGCTAAGTGGGGAGCTATATAGACAGCTCTGCTGTGGGTGCTCTCTTTGCCACTTCCTGTAGGGGAGGAGAATATCCCACATGTAAGGATGAATCCGTGGACTCGATACATCACAAGAGAAATAAATTTATCAGGTAAGCATAAATTATGTTGTTTTTTTTAGCATATTTACATATTCTGCTGTGTAGGATCCCCCTTAGCCCTCAACCTCCCTGACCCCCCCCCCCCCCCCCCCCAAACAGCTCTCTAACCCTCCCCCTCTACATTATTGGGAGCTGTCTGCCAGTACCCAGTTTACAAAAAAAAAATTTTTTTTTTTTTTTTTTTTTTTTTTACATTTTTCTGTAGTGTAGCTTCCCCCCCAAGACCAACCCCCACCCCCTTCCAAATCACTTAGATTCTGAATTTAATTTATTTTCCCCTCTCTTCCACTTAATTTACAAAACTTGTTCCATAGTGTAATGGTTCCCACCCACTCCCTCCCGTGCACGCGCCTGCCCGCCGCCCCTCTTGCGTGCACACGCGTCAGTGCGGGCCCCCGGCTACCCCGCCCACAATCCCGCCCACCTCTACCGACAAGAAGCCATCGATGGCCGCCCACCCACCAACGATTGCGGCCATCGATGTCCGGCGCAGAGAGGGCCACAGAGTGGCTCTCTGCACTGGAGGGGTAAGAAGGGTTATTGCAGGATGCCTCAATATCGAGGCATCACTGCAATAACCGGAAAGTGGCTGGAAGCGATCAGGATCGCTTCCACCGCTTTTCAAGACAGACGATGTACGTCCTTGGGCATTAACTGTCTTTTTTTTTTTGAGGACGTACGGTGTACGTCGTCGGTCACTAAGGGGTTAAAGGGACATTCAAATAAACTTTTATAATTCAGAAAGAGTATTCAGTTTTATGATACTTGCTAATTTACTTCCATTATCAAATTTTGCTGACTTTTTATATACACACTTTCTGGGGAACAAGCTCCTACTGAGCATGTGCACAAGCTCACATGGTATATGTATAATAGTCTATGATTGGCTGATGTCTGTCACATGATAAAGGGAGGCAGAAAAATTTGACAGAATTTTTTTTACTGCTTATTTGAAATTCAGAGTGGGTGTTATTGTCTTGTCTTTTTATTATGCATTTGTTAATTATGCAATTGTGTTTAATGGTCCTTTATGTTGCATATTAACCCTCTTTCCTGTGATGTAAATGCTCTTAGCCTTTTGTAAGTAAACAAATAACTGTGGTGGTTTGATGTTATTTTGGAGATTTGTCACAAGTTGATATCCTTTTGGTTTAGCTGTATTTGGGTCTTTAAACATTTTCAGCTAAATACTCCTCACCTATATGATATAACAGAATTGCCTGAGTAACACTGTTGGCTGGTTTGCTGCTGATTATCCCAGAAGGTGTAGTTGACACGTGAGTGAGATTCTTCTCTCTGATGAAGATTTTATATATTGTTTAGATATACTACACCACCTGGGGCCATTTTGTTTGTTTTGTTCTTCTATAGTCATCCTTGTTTTAACTACAAGCACATGAGCAGTAGTTATAAAGATTAGTTTATTGGCTGAAATAATTGTATTACTAAAAGTCTTTCGGCTAGATTACGAGTTCTGCATTAGCCTTAAAAAGCAGCGTTGAGAGGTCCCAACGCTGCTTTTTAACGCCCACTGGTATTACAAGTTTGGCAGGTACAGGTGTACCGCTCACTTTTCTTCTGCAACTTGAGGCTAGCGCAAATCCCCTTACGTCAATTGCGTATCCTATCTTTTTAATGGGATTTGTCTAACACCGGTATTACAAGTCTTGGAAGAAGTGAGCGTTAGACCCTCTCCTGTCAAGACTTCTACCGCATTTAAAAGTCAGTAGTTAAGAGCCGACGCGGAGCATCCTCTTCCAACGAAGTCCTAACGAAGAATGAAGGTTCCTTTAAATGACGTCATCCAAGATGGCGTCCCTCGAATTCCGATTGGCTGATAGAATCCTATCAGCCAATCGGAATTAAGGTAGGAAAAATCCTATTGGCTGATGCCATCAGCCAATCGGATTGAAGTTAAATCCGATTGGCTGATCCAATCAGCCAATAGGATTGACCTCACATTCTATTGGCTGTTTGTTGTTTTGACGCAAAGTCGCATTTGTGATTACTGGAGTTGCGTCATTTACGGATGTTGGTTGGCGGCAAAAACTTTTTACTTTGCGTTGTGCGTCATATTTGGCGCCAAATATTTTTTATATTACCCCACTTTCTTTATGCTCTCTTTATATTCTAGAGGGCTATGCTATTTTTTTACCGTTGTAAAGGTTAGGTGATTACCTTTCCAACGGTGGGTCTTGGGGGTCTGTAGCTGCTTAGATGCCTGAGATACAGGCTTCTAAGCAGCATGCCCCCTTTCCCTATATTGTGCATTGTAAATTTTAAATAAAGTTGCCCGGTGACGTCATCACGTGGGTGAGTGCCAGCGACTGCTCTGAGCTGTCGTTTGCACTCAGACACTGAACCCAAATGTTTTCTTTTGTGATTCAGATAGAGCATGCACATTTAAGCAACTTTCTAATTTACTCCTATTATCAATTTTTCTTCGTTCTCTTGCTATCTTTATTTGAAAAAGAAGGCCTCTAAGCTATTTTTTGGTTAAGGATCCTGGACAGCACTTGTTTATTGGTGGGTGAATTTATTCACCGATCAGCAAGAACAACCCAGGTTGGTCACCAAAAATGGGCCGGCATCTAAACCTACATCCTTGCATTTCAAATAAAGATACCAAGAGAATGAAGAAAATTTGATAATATGAGTAAATTAGAAAGTTGCTTAAAATTGCATGCTTTATCTGAATCACAAAAAGAAAAAATTTGGGTTCAGTGTCCCTTTAATGGTCCATTATGTTGCATATTAACCCAATTTTCTGTGATGTAAATGTTCTTAGCCTTTTTTAAGTAAATTCATTAACTGTGGTGCTTTGATGGGGGTTTTTTTTGGAGATTTGTCACAAGTTGATATCGTTTTGGTTTAGTTGTATTGGGTATTTATGCCTTTTCAGCTAAATACTCCTCATCATCTATATGGTTTAACAGAATTGCCTGAGTAACACAGCTGGCTGGGGAGCTGATGATTATCCCAGAAGGTGAAGTTGACACGTGAATGAGATTCTTCTCTCTGATGAAGATTGTATATATTGCTTAGATATACTACACCGCCTGGTGCCATTTTATTTGTTTTTGTTGTTCTAGGGTCATCCTTCTTTTAACTACAAGCACATGAGCAGTAGTCCTAAAGATAAGTTTATGGGCTAAAATAATTATATTACTTGATTCTCTGAACACAAGTCTAAAAGGACTAGATACTTTAGTCAGAGACCAAACTATATTGAAAATAATGTTGTTTTTCTACCTAAGTGTGAATTCTTAGAAATAGTCCGTAATGTCCACTTAAACTTCCCTTAAGCCTTAGCATGGAAACTGTGAAAAGGTCTAGTTGTCACAGTGTCTACTACAAGGGCAGAGGACTAAATCAGAACAGTTTATAGGTTCTCATGATAAAATAATTATGTGTTTAATAACATTACTCCCATTGTGTTTCTTATTGACAGGTGAATTCACAAACTGCAATAATCCTAGTCATGATCAGAGTACAGATGCTTCTTTACATCTTCTTCAAAATCAAAGAAGCCACATGGGAAATTTATGTTCTGAGTTTGGGGAAGCTTTTCTTAAGACATCACATCATCTTAAACATCTAAAAATTCATACAGGAGAAAATCCATTTTCTTGTCCTATATGTGGGAAATGTTTTAACCTTAAAAACATTCTTGTTGCTCATCAGAAAATTCATACAGGAGAAAAAGGATTTTTATGTTCTGACTGTGGAAAATGTTTTACTCAGAAATCAGATCTTATTCGTCATCAGAAAATTCATACAGGAGAGAAAGGATTTTCATGTTCTGACTGTGGGAAATGTTTTAATCGGAAATCAAATCTTATTGCACATAAGAAAATTCACACAGGGGAGAAAGGATTTTCATGTTCTGATTGTAGGAAATGTTTTACTCAGAAATCAAATCTTATTACGCATCAGAAAATTCATACAGGGGAGAAAGGATTTTCATGTTCTGACTGTGGGAAATGTTTTAATCAAAAATCAAATCTTATTACGCATCAGAAAATTCATACAGGGGTTAAAGGATTTTCATGTTCTGACTGTAGGAAATGTTTTACTCTGAAATCACATCTTCTTAGCCATCAGAAAACGCATACAGGAGAAAAAGCATTTTCGTGTTCTGACTGTGGGAAATGTTTTACTCTGAAATCAAATCTTATTACACATCAGAAAATTCATACAGGGGAGAAAGTTTTTTCATGTTCTGACTGTGGGAAATGTTTTACTCGGAAATCAGCTCTTGTTAAGCACCAGAAGACTCATTATAAAAGTTAAACCTCCTAAGTGCAGAGGGTGACACATAGTTGTCATCCACAAAATACCTAGTGTTGATGATGACTGTATGTGACCCCCTTGAGGCACACAGTTTTGGAGCTGTTTGAGGCCCCTTCTGCACCTCAAGCGTTTATGAGGAGCAGAATCTAAATCACTATTCAGTAAGATCGATTTAAATCATGTGTTTTCATTTTTAGAATAATACGTTTTCCGCTTATTTTTCCAGTTAAATCAGATCATTACTGATTTGTTTATATATCATTAGATATGCATAGATAGATCATTTAAATGAGTTACATTATTTGGAGGTATACTATCTCCAGTTTGATTGGTTAATAATTCAAATTTGATAAACTTCTCACTTGTACTTTATTGGAAGGAGCCAGAGAAAAATTATTATATTAATAATAACAATAGAAATAGTTTTATTTCACTAAAACAATAACATTATTTTTTTTTTTTCATTTTTAATGCTTGCCCCTCCCTCCTCACACTTGTGCAAATCTATTCCAATCCAAACAATCTTCTATTCAGTGAGCTTCTTGAAACTTAGTATGGGTTGATGTTGTGTACATAGGTTTGCAGGGGAGCAATGGAATTAAAGGAAGGGAAAGTCAAAATTAAACTTCCATGGCTCAGAATAAACATGCAATTTTTAACAATTTTCTAATTGACTTTTCTTATCTAATTAGTTTTTTCTTTTTGATATCCATTGTTGAAAAGCCTGCATAGGTAGGCTCACTCAGATGCAATGCACTACTGTGAGCTAGCTGCTTGTCCCTCTTACCCATTGTATTCAGATAGGCCCCAGTAGAGCATTGCTCTCCTTCAACCAAGGATTCCAAAAGAATGAAGCAAATCTGATAATGGAAGTAAATCTGAAAATGGTAGTATCTCTCTGAAACCCAAAAGTTATCTTTCATGATTATGTCCCTTTAAGGTCTATTTATCAACTCTGTATGTTAATTTTATAACATTTTGCTGTGAAGAAGGGGCATGTTATTTCACAAATTCACAGTTTTGAGAGCTACAAAACCAATAATATCTTCAAGATTTAAAAATTGTCCAAAATAATCTGACAGAAACCTCTGGGGGAGCATTACATTGTGAATGGATTAATGGAATTAATTTACCAAAAAATAAAACAACAAATATTGCAGCAATGAATATACAGCATCTTGCTATATAATTAAAAACAAATCTATATTTCAGGAGGAATAACCTTTTGAATTATAATGTATAATATATATATATATATATATATAAATCTTAAATGGCAACTATCTTTAGATAGATTTATTTATTTATTTTCAAAAATAATTTTATTTTTAAAAAATTGATTTAAATAGAGAAAAAAATCAGATACCCCCCCCCCCCCCCTTATTATTTTTTAATTAAAAAAATTATTGATTTTTATCCACCCTGTGTGACCCAGTGTGTTGGCAATCCAGGGTCCCTATATAAATTAAATAGCCAAGTGATCACCTGAAGCCCCATGTGCAACTTTATAAATATGACAAAATGCTGATTTATTTTTGAAGTTCAATAGCTAATTTCTATAGAAAAGCTCCATGTTATTTTTAATTTCAGCTTATTTTAGAAATGTTACCTAATACAACTATAGGTCCACAACAGTTTTAACTATAGAGCTGAGGGAAACAATCTCACTGTATTGTTTACAACCTTGTTTATTTAAATTGTAATAAAATATGCATTTTTTTTCACCTTTTGTTGTAGATTTCTCACATATGATAAATAAAATAATGGTATGGTTTGAATCTGCTGGCTCTGCTGAAAAAAACATAACAAAGCTAAAAAACAAAAAAGCAATAATATTTAATTTGTGTGGTTTTGCCACTGACAAATGACTTCCAGTAATGTTTAATTGTGAGAAGCAGCTAAATGCTCAAAGTAGCTCAGATAAGGGGTGTGAAATGGTTCAGCAGCTAGGGGGGTGAAATGTGGACTAAACACTTTGAGATTGTATTATAAAATGTGTAATTATGTGTATTAAAATTACTTTGCATTATACTCTCATTATTTATTTTGTCCCCTTTACCTGTAATGTAATTCTTAAAAACAAAATTTATGCTTACCTGATAAAATTCTTTCTTTTGCGATGTACCAAGTCCACGGTTTCATCCTTACTTGTGGGATATTATCCTTCCCAACAGGAAGTGGCAAAGAGAGCACCCACAGCAGAGCTGTCTATATAGCTCCCCCCTTAACTCCACCCCCCAGTCATTCGACCGAAGGCTTAGGAAGAAAAAGGAGAAACTATAAGGTGCAGAGGTGACTGAAGTTTTCAATAAAAAATACTATCTGTCTTGAATAGACAGGGCAGGCCGTGGACTCGGTACATCGCATAAATTTTGTTTTCTTTTGCAAGATGTACCGAGTCCACGGTTTCATCCTTACTTGTGGGATACCAATACCAAAGCTTTAGGACACGGATGAAGGGAGGGACAAGACAGGAACCTAAATGGAAGGCACCACTGCTTGCAGAACCTTTCTCCCAAAAATAGCCTCCGAAGAAGCAAAAGTATCAAATTTGGAAAAGGTATGAAGCGAAGACCAAGTCGCAGCTTTACAAATTTGTTCAACAGAAGCATAATTTTTAAAAGCCCATGTGGAAGCCACCGCTCTAGTAGAGTGAGCTGTAATTCTTTCAGGAGGCTGCTGTCCAGCAGTCTCATAAGCCAAACGGATGATGCTTTTCAGCCAAAAGGAAAGAGAGGCAGACGTAGCCTTTTGACCTCTATGCTTTCCAGGATAGACAACAAACAAAGAAGATGTCTGACGAAAATCTTTGGTTGCCTGCAAATAAAACTTCAAAGCACGAACCACGTCCATGTTGTGCAACAGACGTTCCTTCTTAGAAGAAGGATTAGGACACAGAGAAGGAACAACAATTTTCTGATTGATATTCCTGTTAGAAACAACCTTAGGGAGGAACCCAGGTTTGGTATGCAAAACCACCTTATCAGCATGGAAAACAAGATAAGGCAAGTCACATTGTAATGCAGATAGTTAAGAGACTCTTCGAGCTGAAGAGATAGCAACTAGAAACAGAACTTTCCAAGATACAAGCTTAATAACTATGGAATGCATGGGTTCAAACGGAACCCCCTGAAGAACTTTAAGAACTAAATTTAGACTCCATGGCAGAGCAACAGGTTTAAACACAGGCTTGATTCTAACTAAAGCCTGACAGAAAGCCCAAACATCTGGGACATCAGCCAGACGCTTGTGCAACAGAATAGACAAAGCAGATATCTGTCCTTTTAAGGAACTAGCTGACAATCCTTTCTCCAATCCCTCTTGGAGAAGGGACAAAATCCTAGGAATCCTGATCTTACTCCATGAGTAACCTTTGGATTCGCACCAAAAAAAGATATTTATGCTATATCTTATGATAGATTTTCCTGGTGACAGGCTTTCGAGCCTGAATCAAGGTATCTATGACCGACTAAAATCAAGCGTTCAATCTCCAAGCAGTCAGTTGCAGAGAAATTAGATTTGGATGCTTGAACGGACCTTGAATCAAAAGGTCCTGTCTCAGTGGCAGAGATGACATGTCCACCAGGTCTGCATACCAAGTCCTGCATGGCCACGCAGGTGCTATTAAAATCATCAAAGCTCTATCCTGTTTGATTCTGGCAATCAGACGCGGAAGGAGAGGGAATGGTGGAAACACATAAGCCAGGTTGAAAGACCAGGGTACTGCTAGAGCATCTATCAGTACTGCCTGAGGATCCCTTGACCTGGACCCGTAACGAGGAAGTTTGGCGTTCTGACGAGACGCCATCAGATCCAATTATGGTGTGCCCCATAGCTGAACCAGTTGAGCAAACACCTCCGGATGGAGTTCCCACTCTCCCGGATGAAAAGTCTGACGACTTAGAAAATCCGCCTCCCAGTTCTCTACCCCTGGGATATAGATTGCTGATAGATGGCAAGAGTGAGTCTCTGCCCATCGGATTATTCTGGAAACTTCTGTAATCGCTAAGGAACTCTTTGTTCCCCCCTGATGATTGATATAAGCTACAGGCGTGATGTTGTCCGACTGAAATCTGATGAATCTGGCCGAAGCCAGCTGAGGCCACACCTGAAGAGCATTGAATATCGCTCTTAATTCTAAAATATTTATTGGAAGGAGGGCCTCCTCCTGAGTCCACAACCCTGTGCTTTCAGGGAATTCCAGACTGCACCCCAGCCCAGTAGGCTGGCGTCCGTCGTCACTATAACCCACGCTGGCCTGCAGAAACACATTCCCTGGGACAGGTGATCCTGTGACAACCACCAAAGAAGAGAATCTCTGGTCTCGTGATCCAGATTTATCTGAGGAGATAAATCTGCATAATCCCCATTCCACTGTCTGAGCATGCATAGTTGCAGTCGTCTGAGATGTAAGCAAGCAAATGGAACTATGTCCATTGCCGCTACCATTAGTCCGATTACCTCCATACACTGAGCCACTGAAAGGCCGAGGAATGGAATGAAGAGCTCGGCAGGTGGCTAAAATCTTTGATTTCCTGACCTCCGTCAGAAATATTTTCATGTCCACCGAGTCTATCAGAGTCCCTAGGAATGAAACTCTTGTGAGAGGGGAAAGAGAACTCTTTTTTACGTTCACCTTCCACCCATGAGATCTTAGAAAGGCCAACACGATGTCCGTGTGAGACTTGGCTAATTGGAAATTCGACGCTTGAATTAGGATGTCATCTAGATAAGGCGCCACTGCTATGCCCCGCGGCCTCAGGACCGCCAGAAAGGCCTCTAGCACCTTTGTGAAAATTCTGGGAGCTGTGGCCAACCCGAAGGGAAGAGCCACAAACTGGTAATGCTTGTCCAGAAAGGCAAACCTGAGGAATTGGTGATGATCTTTGTGGATAGGAATGTGTAGATACGCATCCTTTAAGTCCACAGTGGTCATATATTGACCCTCCTGGATCATTGGTAAAATAGTCCGAATGGTCTCCATCTTGAAGGATGGGACTCTGAGGAATTGGTTTAGGATCTTGAGATCTAGGATTGGTCAGAAGGTTCCCTCTGTTTTGGGAACCACAAACTGATTGGAGTAAAACCCCTACCCCTGTTCTGTTTTCGGAAATGGACAGATCACTCCCATGGTAAATAGGTCTTCTACACAGCATAAGAACGCCTCTCTTTTTGTCTGGTTTACAGACAATTGAGAAAGATGGAATCTCCCCCTTGGAGGAGAATCTTTGAAATCTAGAAGATACCGCTGGGTTACAATTTCTAAAGCCAGGAGTCCTGAATGTCTCTTGCCCAAGCCTGGGCAAAGAGAGAAAGTCTGCCCCCTACTAGATCCGCTCCCAGATCGGGGGCTACCCCTTCATGCTGTCTTGGTGGCAGCAGCAGGCTTCTTGGCCTGTTTACCTTTGTTCCAAGCCTGGTTAGGTCTACAGACTGGCTTGGATTGAGCAAAGTTCCCCTCTTGGGTTGCAGCAGGGGAAGAGGAAGCGGGACCACCTTTGAAGTTTCGAA
Organism: Bombina bombina; assembly: GCF_027579735.1. Classification (NCBI taxonomy): domain Eukaryota; kingdom Metazoa; phylum Chordata; class Amphibia; order Anura; family Bombinatoridae; genus Bombina; species Bombina bombina. The sequence continues at coordinate 813,210,929 of NC_069502.1, read as the reverse complement.
AGGAACGAAAATTATTTTGTTTGGTCCTCATCTTATTTGACTTATCCTGAGGGAGGGCATGACCCTTCCCTCAAGTGATATCTGAAATTATCTCTTTCAGTTCAGGCCCGAATAGGGTCTTACCCTTGAAAGGGATGGTCAAAAGCTTAGATTTTGATGACACATCAGCCGACCAGGACTTAAGCCATAACGCTCTACTCGCTGAAATGGCAAAACCTGAATTCTTTGCCGCTAATTTAGCCTGTTAATATCATTCAAACTGAGTGTCAACCAAAAGTTTAGCCCTTTATGCAAGCTTAGTAATGCCACTATAAGTCTAGGATTATTGCTTACCCTTACCCTCATGGGGATACTGTCAGCCTTTCTGAAATATCACAGTCTCTCCAGAAAAAATGACTGAACATACCTCATTGCTGTATAGCATGAAACCATTCCTCACACTGAAGTTTCCTGTACTCCTCAGCCTCTGTGGGAACAGCATTGGATCTTAGTTACAAATGCTAAAATCATCATCCTCTAGGCAGAAATCTTTATCCATCTCCTGCCTGAGAGTAAATAGTACACACCGGTACCATTTAAAAATAACAAACTCTTGCTTGAAGAAAATAAAAACTAACAGTTTATCACCTCTTTCACTTTACCCTTCCTGCTTAGAGCCGGCAAAGAGAATGACTGGGGGGTGGAGTTAAGGGGGGAGCTATATAGACAGTTCTGCTGTGGGTGCTCTCTTTGCTACTTCCTGTTGGGAAGGATAATATCCCACAAGTAAGGATGAAACTGTGGACTCGGTACATCTTGCAAAAGAAATTGTTGGCTTTCCAATTCCCATGAGTTCCTATAAAGTAATGGGAGCAGCTATGTTGTATCATATGGGGCCGATTTATCCCCCGGAATCAGGAGTTAAGAAGCAGCGATCTTAAGACCGCTGCTCCTTAACTCATGCACCTCCTATGAGGCGGCGGACATCTATCCGCCCCATCTCATATGATCGGGTTGATTGGCCGCAAATCTGCAGGGGGCGGTATTGCACAATCATGTCACACACACACACACACACATTGCAACTAGTTATCTAAGTTGGATTATTGTAGATACTTACTTGAACATATACCCCAGATATATATTATAAATTTAGTATCTACAATTTGATTTGACGGAGGATACTTAACGGCTAGATTTAGAGTTTGGCGGTAGCCGTGAAAACCAGCGTTAGAGGCTCCTAACGCTGGTTTTAGGCTACTGCCGGTATTTGGAGTCAGTGATTAAAGGGTCTAACGCTCACTTTTCAGCCGCGACTTTTCCATACCGCAGATCCCCTTACGTCAATTGCGTATCCTATCTTTTCAATGGGATCTTTCTAACTCCGGTATTTAGAGTCGTTTCTGAAGTGAGCGTTAGAGCTCTAACGACAAAACTCCAGCCGCAGTAAAATAGCAGGAGTTAAGAGCTTTCTGGGCTAACGCCGGTTCATAAAGCTCTTAACTACTGTATTCTAAAGTACACTAACACCCATAAACTACCTATGTACCCCTAAACCGAGGTCCCCCCACATCGCCGCCACTCGATTAAAATTTTTTAACCCCTAATCTTCCGACCGCCACCTACGTTATACTTATGTACCCCTAATCTGCTGCCCCTAACACCGCCGACCCCTATATTATATTTATTAACCCCTAATCTGCCCCCCTCAACGTCGCCGCCAGCTACTTACAATAATTAACCCCTAATCTGCCGACCGCAAAGCGCCGCCACCTACGTTATCCTTATGTACCCCTAATCTGCTGCCCCTAACACCGCCGACCCCTATATTATATTTATTAACCCCTAATCTGCCCCCCTCAACGTCGCTGACACCTGCCTACACTTATTAACCCCTAATCTGCCGAGCGGACCTGAGCGCTACTATAATAAAGTTATTAACCCCTAATCCGCCTCACTAACCCTATCATAAATAGTATTACCCCCTAATCTGCCCTCCCTAACATCGCCGACACCTAACTTCAATTATTAACCCCTAATCTGACGACCGGAGCTCATCGCTACTATAATAAATGGATTAACCCCTAAAGCTAAATCTAACCCTAACACTAACACCCCTCTAACTTAAATATAATTTAAATCTTACGAAATAAATTAACTCTTATTAAATAACTTATTCCTATTTAAAGCTAAATACTTACCTGTAAAATAAATCCTAATATAGCTACAATATAAATTATAATTATATTATAGCTATTTTAGGATTAATATTTATTTTACAGGCAACTTTGTAATTATTTTAACCAGGTACAATAGCTATTAAATAGTTAAGAACTATTTAATAGTTACCTAGTTAAAATAATAACAAATTTACCTGTAAAATAAATCCTAACCTAAGTTATAATTAAACCTAACACTACCCTATCAATAAATTAATTAAATAAACTACCTACAATTAACCTAACACTACACTATCAATAAATAAATTAAATACAATTGCTACAAATAACTACAATTACATAAACTAGCTAAAGTACAAAAAATAAAAAAGAACTAAGTTACAAAAAATAAAAAAATATTTACAAACATAAGAAAAATATTACAACAATTTTAAACTAATTACACCTACTCTAAGCCCCCTAATAAAATAACAAAGACCCCCAAAATAACAAAATGCCCTACCCTATTCTAAATTAATAAATTTAAAAGCTCTTTTACCTTACCAGCCCTGAACAGGGCCCTTTGCGGGGCATGCCCCAAGAAAATCAGCTCTTTTGCCTGTAAAAAAAAACATACAATACCCCCCCCCCCCCAACATTACAACCCACCACCCACATACCCCTAATCTAAACCAAACCCCCCTTAAATAAACCTAACACTAAGCCCCTGAAGATCTTCCTACCTTGTCTTCACCATCCAGGTATCACCGATCCGTCCTGGCTCCAAAATCTTCATCCAACCCAAGCGGGGGTTGGCGATCCATCATCCGGTGGCTGAAGAGGTCCAGAAGAGGCTCCAAAGTCTTCCTCCTATCCGGCAAGAAGAGGACATCCGGACCGGCAAACATCTTCTCCAAGCGGCATCTTCGATCTTCTTGCATCCGGTGCGGAGCGGGTCCATCTTGAAGCAGCCGACGCGGATCCATCCTCTTCTTCCGTTGTCTCCCGACGAATGACGGTTCCTTTAAGGGACGTCATCCAAGATGGCGTCCCTTGAATTCCGATTGGCTGATAGGATTCTATCAGCCAATCGGAATTAAGGTAGGAAAATTCTGATTGGCTGATGGAATCAGCCAATCAGAATCAAGTTCAATCCTATTGGCTGATCCAATCAGCCAATCAGATTGAGCTCGCATTCTATTGGCTGATCGGAACAGCCAATAGAATGCGAGCTCAATCTGATTGGCTGATTGGATCAGCCAATCGGATTGAACTTGATTCTGATTGGCTGATTCCATCAGCCAATCAGAATATTCCTACCTTAATTCCGATTGGCTGATAGAATCCTATCAGCCAATCGGAATTCAAGGGACGCCATCTTGGATGACGTCCCTTAAAGGAACCGTCATTCGTCGGGAGGCGCCGGAAGAAGAGGATGGATCCGCGTCGGCTGCTTCAAGATGGACCCGCTCCGCACCGGATGCAAGAAGATCGAAGATGCCGCTTGGAGAAGATGTTTGCCGGTCCGGATGTCCTCTTCTTGCCGGATAGGAGGAAGACTTTGGAGCCTCTTCTGGACCTCTTCAGCACCGGATGCCAGGACGGATCGGTGATACCTGGATGGTGAAGACAAGGTAGGAAGATCTTCAGGGGCTTAGTGTTAGGTTTATTTAAGGGGGTTTGGGTTAGATTAGGGGTATGTGGGTGGTGGGTTGTAATGTTGGGGGGGGGTATTGTATGTTTTTTTTTTACAGGCAAAAGAGCTGATTTTCTTGGGGCATGCCCCGCAAAGGGCCCTGTTCAGGGCTGGTAAGGTAAAAGAGCTTTTACATTTATTAATTTAGAATAGGGTAGGGAATTTTTTATTTTGGGGGTCTTTGTTATTTTATTAGGGGGCTTAGAGTAGGTGTAATTAGTTTAAAATTGTTGTAATATTTTTCTTATGTTTGTAAATATTTTTTTATTTTTTGTAATTTAGTTCTTTTTTATTTTTTGTACTTTAGTTAGTTTATGTAATTGTAGTTATTTGTAGCAATTGTATTTAATTTATTTATTGATAGTGTAGTGTTAGGTTAATTGTAGGTAATTGTAGGTAGTTTATTTAATTAATTTATTGATAGGGTAGTGTTAGGTTTAATTATAACTTAGGTTAGGATTTATTTTACAGGTAATTTTGTAATTATTTTAACTAGGTAACTATTAAATAGTTCTTAACTATTTAATAGCTATTGTACCTGGTTAAAATAATTACAAAGTTGCCTGTAAAATAAATATAAATCCTAAAATAGCTACAATATAATTATAATTTATATTGTAGCTATATTAGGATTTATTTTACAGGTAAGTATTTAGCTTTAAATAGGAATAAGTTATTTAATAAGAGTTAATTTATTTTGTAAGATTTAAATTATATTTAAGTTAGGGGGGTGTTAGGGTTAGATTTAGCTTTAGGGGTTAATACATTTATTAGAATAGCGGTGAGGTCCGGTCGGCAGATTAGGGCTTAATAATTGAAGTTAGGTGTCGGCGATGTTAGGGAGGGCAGATTAGGGGTTAATACTATTTATGATAGGGTTAGTGAGGCGGATTAGGGGTTAATTACTTTATTATAGTAGCGCTCAGGTCCGCTCAGCAGATTAGGGGTTAATAAGTGTAGGCCAGGTCCGCTCAGCAGATTAGGGGTTAATAATTGAAGTTAGGTGTCGGCGATGTTAGGGAGGGCAGATTAGGGGTTAATACTATTTATGATAGGGTTAGTGAGGCGGATTAGGGGTTAATTACTTTATTATAGTAGCGCTCAGGTCCGCTCAGCAGATTAGGGGTTAATAAGTGTAGGCAGGTGTCGGCGACGTTGAGGGGGGCAGATTAGGGGTTAATAAATATAATACAGGGGTCGGCGGTGTTAGGGGCAGCAGATTAGGGGTACATAGGGATAATGTAAGTTGCGGCGGTTTACGGAGCGGAAGATTAGGGGTTAATAATATAATGCAGGGGTCAGCGATAGCGGGGGGCGGCAGATTAGGGGTTAATACGTGTAAGGGTAGGGGTGTTTAGACTCGGGGTACATGTTAGGGTGTTAGGTGCAGACGTAGGAAGTGTTTCCCCATAGGAAACAATGGGGCTGCGTTAGGAGCTGAACGCTGCTTTTTTGCAGGTGTTAGGTTTTTTTTCAGCTCAAACAGCCCCATTGTTTCCTATGGGAGAATCGTGCACGAGCACGTTTTTGAGGCTGGCCGCGTCCGTAAGCAACTCTGGTATCAAGAGTTGCATTTGCGGTAAAAATGCTCTACGCTCCTTTTTTGGAGCCTAACGCAGCATTTGTTTGAACTCTCGATACCAGAGTTAATTTTATGGTGCGGCCAGAAAAAAGCCCGCGGAGCGTTAACAGCCCTTCTACCGCCAAACTCCAAATCTAGGCCCTAGTGTAATTTTAAATTATTTTCTTATTTTATTGTACAACTATTAAAAGTTAAGTTTTATTATTCATTTCCACAAGTTTTCAACAAACGTTATGCTTAATCATATCTACTTATAAATTACCACTCAGAGTGCTAGAAAGTGTATTCTTTCCAGAGTAAGTCTCTTCTTACTCTTACCAATTCTATAGTTGTTTCAATACACTAGTACCAAGATCTAGAAGAATGCTTGACCGCAAAAGTATCCTTCAATTGTAGACGGATCCTACGAAAGAGTGGTTAAATAAAATAGTAGTGTCGTTGGTCCCCACTTTCAGTTTATAATCTTGTCCTGCTTAGTAAGCTAATTATTGTATGACCTATTTCTATAGACAGCCCTTGGAGCATTCTCACATATAAACCACCTAGGAATTACACATTGTATGAGACTGGTGTGAGCGATGATCTAATGGAGGAGATAACATTTAACATTTCTTTATTTTAGAAGTTTATGCAGAATATGTGTTTATAAAGGTGCATATGAGATATCGCTGCTGGCCTATAGTCCCTAAGGACCCTACATAGTGGCGCTACCTGTGGTATCTTTAGAATTCAATGAAATCCACATCTTGTTCTGTCCACCTTTGTATCAGTCAAGTTCCCTTTGTTGTGTAATAGTCGTGTAGTATAAGGAAAGTCTGGTTCCCCTAGGCCTCCCTCTTGTTATCCTCAGAACATAGTGAGTCTAGTAATGTGTGGTCTGATTATCAACTATAGATTTATTTTACAAGCAATACCCTTGACAAACATTACACAGCGTGGTTACCATTGTAAACTAATGATGCCTCAAACATGATACCTGCACCAATCACTGATAACATTATACCCAACCAGAATGACATTGTCTAAAGCAACTTTATTGGCATCAGTGGATGTTACATAGTGCACAGAACAAAACAAGATAACATCCGCCTCAGCAGAACAGTGAGCAAGGCCAGATTGTCCTACCGGGTTACCAGGAGATTTCCTGATGGCCCCCCCGGCCACATTAGCTGGAGACAGTTCAGTGTACTCTGAGCAGCAGGGAGGGAGGAGGCCACACTAGGAGCGACCTTTGTGTGCACAGAGCATATTGCAAGGCCACTCCGCTGCAGACCATGTAGGCGGCAATCAAGTTAGTACCGCTGGGTAGAATGTGACAAGTGAGTAGACTGAGCAGATGGAGTGGCTTATGGAACAAATCCAACCCCTCATACAGCCAATACCAAGGCCGCTCCACATCTGCAAGCACTGGCAGCCAATTCAGACAAGTTTAAGGGCAACTGTCTATATATAGTGGATTGGAAAGTACCAGTCTGCCTGAGGCTGAGCATCTTGCTATAGGTAAGGTTAAGGGTCAGGGGTGGCTGGGGTGCAGTACTTTTACAAACAAAAGCTTTCATGTGTTGATCCAGAATTGAAGCTTTGTATTGAAACCTTATTTCAAGCTATAAACAGTATTTACCATTTCTTTATTATGAAGTCTAAGCTGGTAAAGTTTACTGCCCATAAAACCAGCAATTACATTGTAGTCCTCAGATACACAATATAGATTCTATTGCCACCCTGAGCATTTTTCACATTAATATTTTAGGAGACAATGATTTACATTTAACAAATGGTGTGTTTATGTGTGTGTTTATGTGTGCTTGTGTGTTTATGTGTGCTTGTGTTTGTGCTTGTGTATTTATGTGTGTGTGCTTGTGTGTTTATGTGTGTGTATGTATTGTGTGTGTGCTTGTGTGTTCATGTATTGTGTGTGTGCTTGTGTGTTTGTGTGTGTGCTTGTGTGTTCATGTATTGTGTGTGTGCTTGTGTGTTTATGTGTGTGTGCTTATGTGTGTGTGTGTGCTTGTGTGTTTATGTGCGTGTGCTTGTGTGTTTATGTATTGTATGTGTGCTTGTATGTTTATGTGTGTGTACTTGTGTGTTTATGTGTGTGTGTGTGCTTGTGTGTTCATGTGTGTGTGCTTGAGTGTTTGTGAGTGCTTGTGTGTGTGTGCTTGTGTCTTTATGTGTGTGTGCTTGTGTGTTTATGTATTGTATGTGTTCTTGTGTGTTTGTGTGTGTGCTTGAGTTTTTATGTGTGTGTGTGCTTGTGTGTTTATGTGTGTGTGCTTGTGTGTTTATGTATGTGTGCTTGTGTGTTTATGTGTGTGTGCTTGTGTGTTTATGTATTGTATGTGTTCTTGTGTGTTTATGTGTGTGTGCTTGTGTGTTTTTATGTGCGCTTGTGTGTTTATGTGTGTGCGCTTGTGTGTTTATGTGTGTGTGCTTGTGTGTTTGTGTGTGCTTGTGTGTTTATGTGTGTGTGTTTGTGTGTTTATGTGTGTGTGCTTGTGTGTTTATGTATGTGAGCTTGTGTGTTTATGTGTGTGTGCTTGTGTGTGTTTATGTGTGTGTGCTTGTGTGTTTATGTGTGCTTGTGTGGGTCTTTTTGCTATGTCAGTGTCTGTGTGTGCTGTTATTTGCTATGTGCAGGTGTCCCTGTGTGTGTTATAGGACATATTTAATACCAAATTTGCAAACTCCACAAGAGTTACCTGCAGGGTTGTAGTATTTGCATCTCAAACTTGCCCAAAATATTTCATTGTGACAGAAAAGAGAGATGAAGTATGAGAGAGTATATAGAATAGAGCTTGTCCTTTATTATTTATGCACTATTTAAAGGCACGTGAAACTATTCCAAAATACTTTCATGATTCCTTCTCTTGTTATCCTTTGTTGAAGGTGCAGAAATGCACTACTGGAGATAACAACACATTTGGTGAGCCAGTGACAAGAGTCATAAATGTGCAGCCACCAATCAGCAAATAGTTCTCAGTACAGCATTGCTGCTCCTGAGCCTACCTAGGTATGCTTTTCAACAAAGGATGCCAAAAGATTGAAGCAAATTAGATGGTAGAAGTAAAATGGAAAATTGTTTAAAATCATATGTTCTGTCTAAATCATAAAAAAAAAATCTTATTTTACTGTCCCTTTAATTTCACTGGTTATTAACAGAAAGCTTGAGAGCCATAGAAACAGGTGAACAGATTGACGTTGCACTTTACATAAATTCATTAATAGAACTGAATAGGCTAAAAAAAAAAAAAAATTAAACACCAGTTTCAAGAAAGATCAGGTTTGTAAATATCTCAACATAGGCTGAGAAATTCTAATTAATAAACAATAACTTTTCATTTATATTTATACTATTGATGTCCCACAGGAAGTAATGGTGCTGGCAGCTACAATTTAATGGGAGTGGTGCTGCTGCTGAGACAATGCAGCTGTATCACCTCTGTCTTCTGCTCTGAGCTATAAGTATTAAGGTCACATATAAGTTTTATTTCCCAGACCATGTACCATTTAGTAGCCCTGAATTAAATGGTGCCCAGTGTCTAATCAAGTCACACTGTGAGACAGAGGGACACACTGCTGTGAGTGTCTTCTCCAGATCACACTATGGATAATTATTTAGTAGCCCTGAATTAAATGGTGCCCAGTGTCTAATCAAGTCACACTGTGAGACAGAGGGACACACTACTGTGAGCGTCTTCTCCAGATCACACTATGGATAATTATTTAGTAGCCCTGAATTAAATGGTGCCCAGTGTCTAATCAAGTCACAGTGTGAGACAGAGGGACACACTGCTGTGAGTGTCTTCTCCAGATCACACTATGGATAATTATTTAGTAGCCCTGAATTAAATGGTGCCCAGTGTCTAATCAAGTCACACTGTGAGACAGAGGGACACACTGCTGTGAGTGTCTTCTCCAGATCACACTATGGATAATTATTTAGTAGCCCTGAATTAAATGGTGCCCAGTGTCTAATCAAGTCACACTGTGAGACAGAGGGACACACTGCTGTGAGCGTCTTCTCCAGATCACACTATGGATAATTATTTCTTCTGTTAAGTGTGATCAGTCCACGGGTCATCATTACTTCTGGGATATTACTCCTCCCCAACAGGAAGTGCAAGAGGATTCACCCAGCAGAGCTGCATATAGCTCCTCCCCTCTACGTCACTCCCAGTCATTCTCTTGCACCCAACGACTAGATAGGATGTGTGAGAGGACTATGGTGATTATACTTAGTTTTATATCTTCAATCAAGAGTTTGTTATTTTAAAATAGCACCGGAGTGTGTTATTACCTCTCTGGCAGAGTTTGAAGAAGAATCTACCAGAGTTTTTGCTATGATTTTAGCCGGAGTAGTTAAGATCATATTGCTGTTTCTCGGCCATCTGAGGAGAGGTAAACTTCAGATCAGGGGACAGCGGGCAGATGAATCTGCATAGAGGTATGTAGCAGCTTTTATTTTCTGACAATGGAATTGATGAGAAAATCCTGCCATACCGATATAATGTCATGTATGTATACTTTACACTTCAGTATTCTGGGGAATGGTACTTCACTAGAATTACACTGTAAGAAATACATAAAGCTGTTTAATAACTAGAGATTATGTTTAACGTTTTTGCTGGAATGTAAAATCGTTTTCATTTACTGAGGTACTGAGTGAATAAATGTTTGGGCACTATTTTTCCACTTGGCAGTTGCTTAATCTGTTTTCTGACAGTTTCTGTTCTCCCTCACTGCTGTGTGTGAGGGGGAGGGGCCGTTTTTTTGGCGCTTTTACTACGCATCAAATATTTCAGTCAGCAACTCATTGTATTCCCTGCATGATCCGGTTCATCTCTACAGAGCTCAGGGGTCTTCAAAACTTATTTTGAGGGAGGTAATTTCTCTCAGCAGAGCTGTGAGAATTGTAGTTTGACTGAGATAAAAAACGTTTATTCTGTAATTTGTTTCCTGCTTTCAGAATTTGTTATCTTTGCTAATGGGATTAAACCTTTGCTAAAGTTGTGTTGTTTACAAGGATTGAGGCTATAACTGTTTCAATTTATTAATTTTCAACTGTCATAGATCTTCTGTGCTTCTTAAAGGCACAGTACGTTTTAATATTATTCTAATTGAATTGTATTTCCAAGTTGCAAGTTTATTTGCTAGTGTGTTAAACATGTCTGATTCAGAGGATGATACCTGTGTCATTTGTTGCAATGCCAAAGTGTAGCCCAATAGAAATTTATGTACTAACTGTATTGATGCTACTTTAAATAAAAGTCAATCTGTACAAATTGAACAAATTTCACCAAACAACGAGGAGAGAGTTATGCCGACTAACTCGCCTCACGTGTCAGTACCTACATCTCCCGCTCAGAGGGAGGTGCGTGATATTGTAGCGCCGAGTACATCTGGGCGGCCATTACAAATCACATTACAGGATATGGCTACTGTTATGACTGAGGTTTTGGCTAAATTACCAGAACTAAGAGGTAAGCGTGATCACTCTGGGGTGAGAACAGAGTGCGCTGATAATATTAGGGCCATGTCAGACACTGCGTCACAGGTGGCAGAACATGAGGACGGAGAACTTCATTCTGTGGGTGACGGTTCTGATCCAAACAGACTGGATTCAGATATTTCAAATTTTAAATTTAAACTGGAAAACCTCCGTGTATTACTAGGGGAGGTGTTAGCGGCTCTGAATGATTGTAACACAGTTGCAATACCAGAGAAAATGTGTAGGTTGGATAAATATTTTGCGGTACCGACGAGTACTGAGGTTTTTCCTATACCTAAGAGACTTACTGAAATTGTTACTAAGGAGTGGGATAGACCCGGTGTGCCGTTCTCACCCCCTCCGATATTTAGAAAAATGTTTCCAATAGACGCCACCACAAGGGATTTATGGCAAACGGTCCCTAAGGTGGAGGGAGCAGTTTCTACCTTAGCTAAGCGTACCACTATCCCGGTGGAGGATAGCTGTGCTTTTTCAGATCCAATGGATAAAAAGTTAGAGGGTTACCTTAAGAAAATGTTTGTTCAACAAGGTTTTATATTGCAACCCCTTGCATGCATTGCGCCGATCACGGCTGCAGCAGCATTCTGGATTGAGTCTCTGGAAGAGAACATTGGTTCAGCTACTCTGGACGACATTACGGACAGGCTTAGAGTCCTTAAACTAGCTAATTCATTCATTTCGGAGGCCGTAGTACATCTTACTAAACTTACGGCGAAGAATTCAGGATTCGCCATTCAGGCACGCAGGGCGCTGTGGCTAAAATCCTGGTCAGCTGATGTTACTTCTAAGTCTAAATTGCTTAATATACCTTTCAAAGGGCAGACCTTATTCGGGCCCGGGTTGAAAGAGATTATCGCTGACATTACAGGAGGTAAAGGCCATGCCCTGCCTCAGGACAAAGCCAAAGTTAAGGCTAGACAGTCTAATTTTCGTTCCTTTCGTAATTTCAAAGCAGGAGCAGCATCAACTTCCTCTGCACCAAAACAGGAAGGAGCTGTTGCTCGCTACAGACAAGGCTGGAAACCTAACCAGTCCTGGAACAAGGGCAAGCAGGCCAGGAAACCTGCTGCTGCCCCTAAAACAGCATGAATTGAGGGCCCCCGATCCGGAATCGGATCTAGTGGGGGGCAGACTTTCTCTCTTCGCCCAGGCTTGGGCAAGAGATGTTCAGGATCCCTGGGCGCTAGAGATAATATCTCAGGGATACCTTCTGGACTTCAAATACTCTCCTCCAAGAGAGAGATTTCATCTGTCAAGATTGTCAACAATCCAGACAAAGAAAGAGGCGTTTCTACGCTGCGTACAAGAGCTCTTGTTAATGGGAGTAATCCATCCAGTTCCACGATCGGAACAGGGACAGGGGTTTTACTCAAATCTGTTTGTGGTTCCCAAAAAAGAGGGAACTTTCAGACCAATCCTGGACTTAAAGATCCTAAACAAATTCCTAAGAGTTCCATCGTTCAAGATGGAGACTATTCGGACAATTTTACCTATGATCCAAGAGGGTCAGTACATGACCACTGTAGATTTAAAAGATGCTTACCTTCACATACCGATTCACAAAGATCATTATCGGTACCTAAGGTTTGCCTTCCTAGACAGGCATTACCAGTTTGTGGCTCTTCCATTCGGATTGGCTACAGCTCCAAGAATCTTCACAAAGGTTCTGGGTGCTCTTCTGGCGGTACTAAGACCGCGGGGAATCTCGGTAGCTCCATACCTAGACGACATTCTGATACAAGCTTCAAGCTTTCAAACTGCCAAGTCTCATACAGAGTTAGTGCTGGCATTTCTAAGGTCACATGGATGGAAGGTGAACGAAAAGAAGAGTTCACTCGTTCCACTCACAAGAGTTCCCTTCCTGAGGACTCTTATAGATTCTGTAGAAATGAAGATTTACCTGACAGAGGACAGGCTAACAAGACTTCAAAGTGCTTGCCGCACCCTACATTCCATTCAACACCCGTCAGTGGCTCAATGCATGGAGGTAATCGGCTTAATGGTAGCGGCAATGGACATAGTACCCTTTGCACGCTTACACCTCAGACCACTGCAACTGTGCATGCTAAGTCAGTGGAATGGGGATTACTCAGACTTATCCCCTTCTCTGAATCTGGATCAAGAGACCAGAAATTCTCTTCTATGGTGGCTTTCTCGGCCACATCTGTCCAGGGGGATGCCGTTCAGCAGACCAGACTGGACAATTGTAACAACAGACGCCAGCCTTCTAGGTTGGGGCGCCGTCTGGAATTCTCTGAAGGCTCAGGGACAATGGAGTCAGGAGGAGAGTCTCCTGCCAATAAACATTCTGGAATTGAGAGCAGTTCTCAATGCCCTCCTGGCTTGGCCCCAGTTGACAACTCGGGGGTTCATCAGGTTTCAGTCGGACAACATCACGACTGTTGCTTACATCAACCATCAGGGAGGGACAAGAAGCTCCCTAGCTATGATGGAAGTATCAAAGATAATTCTCTGGGCAGAGTCTCACTCTTGCCACCTGTCAGCAATCCACATCCCGGGAGTGGAGAACTGGGAGGCGGATTTCTTAAGTCGTCAGACTTTTCATCCGGGGGAGTGGGAACTTCATCCGGAGGTCTTTGCCCAAATACTGCGACGTTGGGGCAAACCAGAGATAGATCTCATGGCGTCTCGACAGAACGCCAAGCTTCCTCGTTACGGGTCCAGATCCAGGGATCCAGGAGCAGTCCTGATAGATGCTCTGACAGCACCTTGGGACTTCAGGATGGCTTACGTGTTTCCACCCTTCCCGTTGCTTCCTCGATTGATTGCCAGAATCAAACAAGAGAGAGCATCAGTGATTCTAATAGCACCTGCGTGGCCACGCAGGACTTGGTATGCAGACCTGGTGGACATGTCATCCTGTCCACCTTGGTCTCTACCTCTGAAGCAGGACCTTCTGATACAGGGTCCCTTCAAACATCAAAATCTAACTTCTCTGAAGCTGACTGCTTGGAAATTGAACGCTTGATTTTATCAAGACGTGGGTTTTCTGAGTCAGTTATTGATACCTTAATACAGGCTAGGAAACCTGTTACCAGAAAGATTTACCATAAGATATGGCGTAAATACCTATATTGGTGTGAATCCAAAGGTTACTCTTGGAGTAAGGTTAGGATTCCTAGGATATTGTCTTTTCTACAAGAAGGTTTAGAAAAGGGTTTATCTGCTAGTTCATTAAAGGGACAGATCTCAGCTCTGTCCATTCTGTTACACAAACGTCTGTCAGAAGTTCCTGACGTCCAGGCTTTTTGTCAGGCTTTGACCAGGATTAAGCCTGTGTTTAAAACTGTTGCTCCACCATGGAGTTTAAACCTTGTTCTTAATGTTTTACAGGGCGTTCCGTTTGAACCCCTTCATTCCATTGATATAAAGTTGTTATCTTGGAAAGTTCTATTTTTAATGGCTATTTCCTCGGCTCGAAGAGTCTCTGAATTATCAGCCTTACATTGTGATTCTCCTTATTTGATTTTTCATTCGGATAAGGTAGTCCTGCGTACTAAACCTGGGTTCTTACCTAAGGTAGTTACTAACAGGAATATCAATCAAGAGATTGTTGTTCCTTCTTTATGCCCAAATCCTTCTTCAAAGAAGGAACGTCTACTGCACAACCTGGATGTAGTCCGTGCTCTAAAATTTTACTTACAGGCAACTAAGGAATTTCGAAAAACGTCTTCTCTGTTTGTCATTTACTCTGGGCAGAGGAGAGGTCAAAAAGCTTCCGCTACCTCTCTTTCTTTTTGGCTTCGTAGCATAATTCGTTTAGCTTATGAGACTGCTGGACAGCAGCCTCCTGAAAGAATTACAGCTCATTCTACTAGAGCTGTGGCTTCCACTTGGGCCTTCAAGAATGAGGCCTCTGTTGAACAGATTTGCAAGGCTGCAACTTGGTCTTCGCTTCATACTTTTTCCAAATTTTACAAATTTGACACTTTTGCTTCATCGGAGGCTATTTTTGGGAGAAAGGTTCTTCAGGCAGTGGTTCCTTCTGTATAAAGAGCCTGCCTATCCCTCCCGTCATCCGTGTACTTTTGCTTTGGTATTGGTATCCCAGAAGTAATGATGACCCGTGGACTGATCACACTTAACAGAAGAAAACATAATTTATGCTTACCTGATAAATTCCTTTCTTCTGTAGTGTGATCAGTCCACGGCCCGCCCTGTTTTTAAGGCAGGTAAATATTTTTTAATTTATACTCCAGTCACCACTTCACCCTTGAAAAAAAGAAAGAAAACACAGAGGCGCCAAACATGGCCTAGTATAGCCAGATACCAGATATAACAATTAACAGGGTAGCAATTGGATACTCACAAAGGAGACGCACCCAATGGTGCTATTGAAGCAGACTGGAGCCTCTCAGTGGTCCAGCTCACTGATGTGTCTCACGTATCAGTTGTGGTCCTTGGTGATGGTGATTAACAGGTTCCTGAGTGAACAAAAAATATGCAAACCATAGCCCAGTAACGTTTGTACAAGTGAATGGCAATCTGAGCAATCCTACTTACAAGATCCAAAGCACCTGCAGGTGCATACACTGCAAACTGGAACCAAACAGTCGCCCAGTAGACTGATCCCTCCAGGTGAAAGCAGATTAACTCTCAGGTGCCAATCAAAGTTTGAGCAGCATGTAAATGATATAAAGATTGTCCAAAAAGCAAGTGTATTTCTGTAAAAATCTTTATTAAAATGCGACGCGTTTCTCAGCTATAACAAGCTGTTTCATCAGGCTAAAAAATTATAAAAACACATTCAGAATACACTTGCTTTATACAAAACTAAACCTACTAATTAGCCAATCAGATGGCTCCAACCTTGATGGTCATTAAGTGTTAGCACCTGTCTGCTAGAAGGTTGGTATGGCAACCAACAGCCCAAACATAATTTAGTACAGATACCAAACTTCAGCAGACCATACTAGTGACCAAATCATCGTTTGTGTGCATCAAAATAAATCATCATTGTGTATTGATGATAATAAAAAACATAAGCAAAACACTGTTAAGAACAGGAACACATTTCCTATAAAATTGTACTTCATGAAATATAAATAAACAAACTAATACATATAATGATATGTTTCCCATACCTATTCAGTCTACATAAATCGTGCTTTTATAATTTCAGCCTTAACTTCCTCTTAAAAAATGTTAAATTAAATATGCGACTTAATAACAAGTTAAGGACAGGCAAAGCAATGCTGTCAAACTTATTGTTAAACTAATGTTGCAAACCCAAGTGTTCGTTAATACGACTCCTGCTTCCTGATGTCAAATAGCACAATAGCTGATTCTTCAAAAATAAATGGGTGGAATTTGTTTGACGAAAATCTTGTGAGACCTTGATGACAGGTGTATATTAACAGCCGCTGGGTATAAGGCTATTTTATGTGCGATCCTTGTATGTCAGTGTGTTTACCACTGATCCGGTGGCTTGTCGGTGTTTAACCGGGTTTATCTCTATATGCGGTATTGCCTAAACATTTGGGTGTAAACTATTTGTATAGCATAGAATCCTACACCAATGGCTGCTTTGGCCTGTGTGGGTGGGTGTGAACTATTCCTATAACGTATAAACATGTACCAATGATTACATAGGCATGTGCAGATGGGATTGGCTTAACCTGACAACGTCAGCATACTGTGTGTCAAGCGTACAACCTCAATCTTGCGTGTAGAGGTGTCAACCCACGCAATCTCCGTGAACGACAGTTCAAATAACATTATGCGATCCTATCTATTTGGCAGGGGATGTTATATCCAAAGTATATCTAGGCTGCCTGCACTCATAAATAGAGCGTTGTGTCACAACTCTGAGCACCAAATGTAATACTGTCATAGACATCTAGTAGGCACTCGGTTCTAATCAAAACATATAGTATTATTATGTTGAATTTATCCGACCTTTGTAATCATATGCTGATAATAAAATATCAAATTGTGTTTATCCATGATGTGATGATATAGTGAGATTAGTGATGTGAGATAGGGTGATGTGCAGATTGTGCTGTAATGATCTGCCATCATCATGGTTATGAGTGGGAAGTGTATGATATTAATATGTGATTAACAACATGTAGTGTTAGATCGTTCTTAGTGAATATTATAAGTGTGATGTGTATGGTGTTAGTGTGTATTCTACTGTGAATGGTGTGTGGATCATGCTTTAAGGAGAATGTAATGTGCTGTGCAAACGTGTGAGTGATGGCCCAATCCAACGGGCACTTCTAATAGTGATATTCTCTACGTGGTGTATGAATAACATACTGCTAGAGATATAGGGGAAGGAAAATATGAAGAGAAAAGGAGGACTCTCTCATACCAGAATATAAAAGTTAAAATAAAAGAACTTTCTAAACCAGATATTAGCCCTGGCTATAGGGCTAAAACAAAGGGGTTCAGGTGCAGGAATTAAGGTACCTATACCATCACCTTATTGGTCTAAGTGGGTATTAAAACCATATTTGTGACGTATAAGCAGTCAATGTTATTTATAAAAAACTAATAATAAGTTAAGGCACTGGTCATTTCACTAGTGTAAGGGGATACCGTCTTCTAGTAAATAGAGGTAGGCGCAGCATATGTCTGCTTTCTAAATCCATTGGATAGGGATAGGCACAGCTTAGGTCTGCTTTCTCGGTCCATGCATCAGCATAGTCGTGGAGGCCATATATAAAGAATTACACATCTGAAAGAATAATACCTGGGTTAACTAACCATTATTTGAGAATGGTTGATATAGGACCCTATATGGTACATGATACAAGGGAGCAGTCTGCCTTGTCGGGACACCCTAAGGTGAACGTGAAGGGATAATGGAAGGGACTCTTCCTGTGCCAATAGAAATTAGGCAGAGGCAAGTGAGTTCCCTAACCGTTGAACGGAGACAGGATTGTTCCCTATATATTCTGAGTAACCATAACTTGTTAGATCTGCCTTAGAGATGATTACGCTGGTAATAGGTCAGATCAAAAAGAAGCCATGTCTAGATTTTCATTCAAGCCATAAGGCTGTAATGTGACTAATTTCTTGATCCAAAAGGATTCTCTTCTCCTGAGAGTTATAAAAGCATCCTTATTGGATCTGGATATCATCTCTATGGGTGTTATCCTCATGGGGTCTTTGAGTGTTTTATGGAGATTCAGACAGTGTCTTGAGACACTGTGAGATTTAGATAATTTTTTGATGTTATATGAGTGTTCCCCCCATCTTTTTTTGACCCTGCGGCAAGTGCGGCCCACATATTGCACCCCACATTTGCAGCTAAGCAAATATATTACAAAAGATGTTTCACATGTTATACGATTCTGAATCACAAATGATTCTCCTGTAACAAAAGATGTGAACGATGATACTCTGTGTGTTATGAAACTGCACATACCACAACGTTTTCTAAAACATTTTGATACCATAAGTTTCTGTTTATTAATGTCCCGTGGAATGCCTGGGAATAAATTATTGTTGGTGTATTTGTCCCTGACAATTTTGCTCGGCGCTAGAGCTGTTTTTAGGGTTGGTGCCCTCCTATAAACTACCTTGGGTTTGTCACCCAAAAGTTGCTTAAGGGTAGGATCATTGGTGAGGATAGACCAATGTTTCTTGAGAATTTTATTTACTGCAAGGTGGTTAGAATTATATCTGGTAATGAAGAGGGGGGGATTAGTATCCTTGAAGACAGTCTGGTTTCCAGCTTTATTAATGAAGTAATTCGACCTATCTTCTTTCCTGACCCTATCCATCTCCCTGGATATCAGGTCTGGTGGATAGCCTTTTTCAAGAAATCTCTGGCCAATAATTTTGGCCTGTGTGTCATAATCATCAATTGATGAACAATTTCTCCTAATCCGTCTAAATTGTCCGTAAGGGACATTCGTTTTCCAACATTTATAGTGGTTGCTCTCAAAGTGGAGAAAACTGTTGCAATCAACTGTCTTGAAAAAGGTTTTTGATGATACGTGTCCATTTGGAGAACTACCAAGGACTAAATCAAGAAATTCAATTTGTTCCTTTTGAATGTTATATGTGAAAGATATCCCGAAGTTGTTATTATTCAAATGTGTGACAAAGTTATGGATATTTTCCTCAGTGCCTTTAAAGATGAAAAGGAGATCATCAATATAGCGGCCATAGAACACCAGGTTCGCTCCAAACTGTGAGTTGTAGATATACAGGTGTTCAAAGCTACCCATAAAAAGGTTAGCAAAGCTTGGAGCGAACCTGGTGCCCATGGCCGTCCCCTTCACTTGAAGGTAATATTTGCTCTGGTAGAGAAAGTAATTATGTTTCAATATGAAACTGATCAGTGTAATCAAAAAATCAACTTGTTCACCAGGCATATATTGATCCTCTTCCAGGTAGGATCGCACAGCTCTAATACCTAACTCGTGTTGGATGTTGGAGTATAAAGCTCCAACATCACATGTGATCCACCAGCATTGTTCATCAAAGGTATGGTTTTTGAGTTTCATCAATAAATCAGATGAGTCCCTTATATAGGAGGGTAAGGTTATAACAAATTTCTGTAAGAACTTATCAATATATGCTGATAGGGAATCAGTCAGGCTTCCTATTCCAGCAATAATGGGTCTACCTTGCGGTTTAATGGGGTCCTTGTGGACCTTGGGTAGATGGTAATAGAAGGCCGTGCACGGGTATTTGGGTAGACAAAAGTCTCTTTCCAGTTTGGTAATAATACCCATGTCAAAGCCTTTTTGTAAGATTCCCTGAAGTTGGTCATAGAACTTGGATGTAGGGTCCCCACATAACACCTCATAATACTCTTTATCATTGAGGATACGATCGGCTTCAGTTAAATAGTCCTGCATGTCCTGCAGGACTATCGCCCCACCCTTGTCTGCCTGTCTGATCACAAGGTCAGATCTTTTAATGAGTCTGGTCAAAGCTTTCTGTTCTTTATAGTTAAGATTATTTTTATATCTTAATTTTTTCTGCTTTTTGGCCAGTTTCTCTAGATCCTCCAACACTAGGTTGGCATATATCTCTATGTGGTTTCCACTACTCTTCGGTGGAACAAAAGAGGATTTTGGCCTCAAATTGGTATGAATATATCCATCATATAGATCTTCTATAAGCATGCTGGGTTCATATACCAGGCAGCCATCACTTAGATGGGCATCCATTAGGTCTGTGGTAATGGGTCTCATAGAATCATCTTTAAGCTTTTTTTCAGCAAAATATTTCTGTAGTGATAATTTTCTTACATAGCTGTTGATGTCTACAAACATCTCGTACATACTAAAATGGTTGGACGGGCTGAAAGAGAGACCCCTCCCCAGAACTCTAATCTCATCATCCGATAGTGGATGGGATGATAGATTAAAGATCCCCTTCTTGAATTTTTCTAATTTTTCCTTTTTGCGGGTGATGGATTTACCTCTAGATCCTCGTTTCCGAATGGTCTTTTTTGTCTTTGGGGCAAAGACGGTCCCCCATGGCCTTGCCATACCGGAGGATCCTGATGTAGGTGGCCTGGCCCTAAAAAAGGAGAAGGAACTTGTGGGGTGTTAGTATTCCTATTTTCACCATTTTTATTCTCCAAGTTATGTAAAACTTGGAATCTGTTAGGATGTGAGAAGCTATGTTCCTGTGATCTTTGGTCAGTATCATTAGATCCCATCGTATGATGGTATGGTTGTTGCCTGTAAGTATTGTGATGGTTATGTCCTGGGCTATTGGAAGCTCCCTCAGTATGTTGTTGATACGTATTAAGTGTGGATGGGTACACTTCACCCTTGGCTTTTCCTTTCTCGTTGGTCCTTGGTCGAATGACTGGGAGTGACGTAGAGGGGAGGAGCTATATGCAGCTCTGCTGGGTGAATCCTCTTGCACTTCCTGTTGGGGAGGAGTAATATCCCAGAAGTAATGATGACCCGTGGACTGATCACACTACAGAAGAAAGGAATTTATCAGGTAAGCATAAATTATGTTTTTCACACTGGGAGGAGTCTTGAATGAAACCCGAATAACAACAATCTGTCATTTTTATTACAAACTAATATCATTTAATTAAAAAAAAAATATTGGAGGAAGGAGTACCCCAGTATTCCCCTTGAGAAAAATGTGCTTGTGCATTCTACAGCCTCAACAGAAAACAGGACTGGTCTTCAAATGTTTCCAGGGCTGCTTTTTGATCCCAGTCTGGCCCTGACAGTGAGTGGTTGTAGCTATATACAGTTTTACCTGTGTATTAACACCCTCATTCAACAAGGACAAACATAAGTGTTTGGTCACAGGGGCGGACTGACAAGTCGGGCAATTCAGCCCTTGCCCGAGGGCCCGGCATCTAGAGGGCCCTCCTACACTGCAGGGAGATATAAAAATGTATTTTATTCTGTTAACTTTCGGGGGGGGGTGTAAGCTCAGCGTGCGATGTAAGTGAAGTGTGGACAAGGCTGCACTGTGCACACAGAAAGTGGTTAACACCTGCGCACGTCCGGTGATTATTGCAGTGCGGCAGAATGGAAGACTGAAACACAGTAACGATCATATAAACTCAAGTAGAGACATTTCAGTAACAAGTCTCCTGACATTGTTCTGTTTTACTCAGTTCTATTAAAGGCTCATTTGTCAACAAAGCTGAACTTTAGTACAAGTATTCTTCCCTTTCCATGCACTAAAGGAACAAATAAATGTGTGCATCCGCTTATGAAAATGGATTAATGGAATAAAAAAAAAATGTAGCGTGTAACCTTTGAAACTGAAGAATTAATCAACAGGCTGATTAGCTGTCAGGGTAGCTACATACAAGGGCTATTGGTAGTTTAGTATTGGATAAGGGAGTGTTTTTATTTTGGGGGGATTTTTTTATTTTTATAGGGCTTATTAGTTTAGGTTTACATTTATACTCAACTATATGTCTTCTCGAGTGTACAGTATATAGGCTGCTGAGCAAGTATCACAGTGTATGCATGTGTGTGTGTATAGGTGGATGCACATGTGTATGTTTGTATGTGTATAGGTGAATGCATATGTGTATATTTGTGTGGGTATAGGTGTATGCATATGTGTATGTTTGTGTGGGTATAGGTGTATGCATATGTGTATGTTTTTGTGGGTATAGGTGTATGCATATGTGTATGTTTGTGTGTGTATAGGTGTATGTTTGTGTGGGTATAGGTGTATGCATATGTGTATGTTTGTGTGGGTATAGGTGGGTGAATGCATATGTGTATGTTTGTGTGGGTATAGGTGTATGCATATGGGTATGTTTGTGTGAGTATAGGTGGCTGTATGCTTATGTGTATGTGTGGGTATAGGTGTATGGATTCAGGACAAAATAGGCACACAGTTCATATTCCAATTTAAGAGAATGAAGTCCGTGTAATATAATAAAACGGAACTAATCTTCACCAGGACCTATTCAGGCAAATAACGATGCTATCCTTAATTGATTTCCCCCCCCCCTACCTCTGTGTAGAAGAGAAATGAATAAATATACCTTGATGGCCGATCACTGTAGGCGCAAGGAGGACACCAGGGCTGTAACTTGCTCTGCCCGACTGTTAGGCTTTTCCTCCACCTGCCGTATATAGCTGATCCGGCTTGTTTTCAAATGCATGCTCCCAGCGTGTATCTCTGCGATCCAGGAAAGAGGCTCCACTGACGTCCTCAGTGACGTGTATGCGGGGGGGGGGGAAATTCCAAACAGGATGTTAGGTACCTGGGCTAACTGACATAGATCCCGACTGGGCGGGTGTAGCAGCTGTGCCACATCTTTGGAGATAGTAATCCCTTCAGAGAATTCAGAGAACGGTTCATTGATGATCTGTTGATCATTTGGATGGGTCCTGTGGATTTGGTGAAAGATTTTGTGAATTATCTCAATGACAACACCTATAATCTCCAATTTACCTATGAATATAATTCAAAATGTATAACATTTCTAGACCTGTACTTGATAGGGGACAATGAGGGCAGTATACAGGGAGTGCAGAATTATAAGGCAAGTTGTATTTTTGAGGATTAATTTTATTATTGAACAACAACCATGTTCTCAATGAACCCAAAAAACTCATTAATATCAAAGCTGAATAGTTTTGGAAGTAGTTTTTAGTTTGTTTTTAGTTATAGCTATTTTAGGGGGATATCTGTGTGTGCAGGTGACTATTACTGTGCATAATTATTAGGCAACTTAACAAAAAACAAATAAATACCCATTTCAATTATTTATTTTTACCAGTGAAACCAATATAACATCTCAACATTCACAAATATACATTTCTGACATTCAAAAACAAAACAAAAACAAATCAGTGACCAATATAGCCACCTTTCTTTGCAAGGACACTCAAAAGCCTGCCATCCATGGATTCTGTCAGTGTTTTGATCTGTTCACCATCAACATTGCGTGCAGCAGCAACCACAGCCTCCCAGACACTGTTCAGAGAGGTGTACTGTTTTCCCTCCTTGTAAATCTCACATTTGATGATGGACCACAGGTTCTCAATGGGGTTCAGATCAGGTGAACAAGGAGGCCATGTCATTAGATTTTCTTCTTTTATACCCTTTCTTGCCAGCCACGCTGTGGAGTACTTGGACGCGTGTGATGGAGCATTGTCCTACATGAAAATCATGTTTTTCTTGAAGGATGCAGACTTCTTCCTGTACCACTGCTTGAAGAAGGTGTCTTCCAGAAACTGGCAGTAGGACTGGGAGTTGAGCTTGACTCCATCCTCAACCCGAAAAGGCCCCACAAGCTCATCTTTGATGATACCAGCCCAAACCAGTACTCCACCTCCACCTTGCTGGCGTCTGAGTCAGACTGGAGCTCTCTGCCCTTTACCAATCCAGCCACGGCCCATCCATCTGGCCCATCAAGACTCACTCTCATTTCATCAGTCCATAAAACCTTAGAAAATTCAGTCTTGAGATATTTCTTGGCCCAGTCTTGATGTTTCAGCTTGTGTGTCTTGTTCAGTGGTGGTCGTCTTTCAGCCTTTCTTACCTTGGCCATGTCTCTGAGTATTGCACACCTTGTGCTTTTGGGCACTCCAGTGATGTTGCAGCTCTGAAATATGGCCAAACTGGTGGCAAGTGGCATCTTGGCAGCTGCACGCTTGACTTTTCTCAGTTCATGGGCAGTTATTTTGCGCCTTGGTTTTTCCACACGCTTCTTGCGACCCTGTTGACTATTTTGAATGAAACGCTTGATTGTTCGATGATCACGCTTCAGAAGCTTTGCAATTTTAAGAGTGCTGCATCCCTCTGCAAGATATCTCACTATTTTTGACTTTTCTGAGCCTGTCAAGTCCTTCTTTTGACCCATTTTGCCAAAGGAAAGGAAGTTGCCTAATAATTATGCACACCTGATATAGGGTGTTGATGTCATTAGACCACACCCCTTCTCATTACAGAGATGCACATCACCTAATATGCTTAATTGGTAGTAGGCTTTCGAGCCTATACAGCTTGGAGTAAGACAACATGCATAAAGAGGATGATGTGCTCAAAATACTCATTTGCCTAATAATTCTGCACTCCCTGTACATACCAAGGTATATCGCAAACCAATTTCGGGGAATTCACTACTGCATGCAGACAGTTGCCACCCGAGAAATATATCTTATGCATTAGCGAAAGGGCAAATCTCCCGCCTTAAGAGAAATTGTAGCAGAGAAGCAGACTTTCTCAGTGAATCTAGGGAACTAGAAGTTAGATTACGTGACAGAAACTATAGCACTAGTCACATTAAGGAAGCACGACATAAAGTACAAGACATACCTAGACAGAAGTTGCTCGAGGACAAAAATACACAACACAATCTCAGTACCTTTCAAGGAGTACACTTTGTGACCACCTACAGTGATCAGTACTCCAAGATATGCAGTATAGTGAAGAAATATTTTCCCCTGCTTGCGGAAGATGATCTACTGAAAGATACTGTCAAGAAAGGTATCAGATGCACCTATAAAAAGAGTCAAACTATAGGTAGCATACTCTCACCCACTCAACTCAACTCAAACCAGTACAGAATTCACAAAGCTCCTGGTTACACCACAGGGGTATGTTTAGGTGTGGACACCGTAGGTGTAGACCATGTGATTTTGTACAAATCTCTGACTCCTTTCACTCTGCAGTGACAGGCAAAAGCTATGAAATTAAGTCATGCATGAATTGCACTCACACAGGTGTAATCTACTTGATAACTTGTATCCAATGTAACATTCAGTACACAGGACTCACATCTCGAGACATTAATACCCGTATCAGGGAACATATCTCCACCCTAGAGAGAGGAAAATCATCCTCACTATTGGTACAACACTTTGCTGCTGTTCACAATGGCAAGCTGGACTCCTTTAGATGGATTGCCATTGAGAAAGTAGTAACACCTAAGAGGGGTGGCGACCTTGAAGTTATTCTAGCCAAACGTGAGGTGTTCTGGATATTTTATCTTAAAACCAGGACACCTCACGGCTTAAATTCCAGATATGACTTAATAAATTTTTGGGAATAACTTTAAACTCTATCATAACATAACACTTTCACTCTCCCCCCCCCCCCCCCCTTTATTATCATTTTCATTGTCTCATCCAGTTTAGCATTTAAACAAGGCACCTTAGCCTATTTATCTTGATGTTATCAACTGAGCTATTTATGGTTCCCTTATATTCATTGTATTACTACAATAAAATTTATGTATAACTGATGTTTATAAACTGGATATCTAGAATTTATACTGTTATAATATATATAATTTCATTCTTGCTATTTATCTTTATGATATGGTGGGTTTTGGTGTGCATGACATATGTTACTGTATCCTATTGCATCCTTATAGGATATTTACAAATGTATATTACTACCTAGGACACATATTTATTAGGATACATACATTCCATTCACACTAAATATATATCAAGCTATTGTTGATGCACTTTGTCTGTGCATGTATGCCTAAATATGTACAAACCCTGTTTATATCCTATTATCTGTGGCAGTTCAAAGATGACATTTGGTTAATGCTATCACTGGTGCTCTTTAACTATGTACTTATGCTATTTGTATGTATTAGATCTATGATTCATACTGCAGTTCTGTGGCATTTTAGGGTTAATTACTTGTGTGCTGTGGCAGAAGTAGGCGTCTCCTGTTCTTAATTACCTTACCAATCAGGTACTGCGTTACCTGTTTTAAACTCCAGTTGTGTAAAAGTATAGCATGCTATGACTACGGCCACCATGGCCGAAACATGTTAGCAGCTATGTGTTGCTCACTTTTGTCTTGGGATGCCTCCCATTTTTAACCTGTTGGAATAAAGATTTTTTGGATTTTATTATACAGCGGCTCACTCCTTCATTTACTTCTGGGTATAGGTGTATGCATATGTGTATGTTTGTGTGTGTATAGGTGTATGTTTGTGTGGGTATAGGTGTATGCATATGTGTATGTTTGTGTGGGTATAGGTGTATGCATATGTGTATGTTTGTGTGTGTATAGGTGTATGCATATGTGTATGTTTGTGTGGGTATAGGTGGGTGAATGCATATGTATATGTTTGTGTGGGTATAGGTGTATGCATATGTGTATGTTTTTGTGTGTATAGGTGTATGCATACAGTATGTGCATGTTTGTGTGGGTATAGGTGTATGCATATGTTCATGTTTTGTTAATAACCAAGGCCTGACACGTCCTCAGGGGTTTCAATCGTTGGAAGCAATCGATTGTGATCACTTCCAGGCGCTTTCAGGGTATTGCAGTGATGCCTCAATATTGAGACATCCTGCAATACTCTTTTTTTAAGCAACCTATGCAGAGAGAGACACTCTGTGGCCCTCTCTGAATCAGCCAGCGATGGTGCTGATCGTTGGTGGCATGGGAGGAATAGCAGGGAGGCGGGTGGGAGACCCATTGCTGGTGGAGTTCTGGGTATCGGGGATGATGGGTCCAGGAGTGCATAAGCGGCAAGAGCGCGTAGGGGGGCGGGAGCACACGTGAGGGGGGGAAGCGTGTGGGACCGCTACACTACAGCAAATAATGTGTAAGTGTAAGGGAAGGAGAGAGAGGGGGAAATAAATGTTGGGAAAGGAATCTGGGAGGGGGTAGGGTATTGAGGTGGGGGCAGCTACACTACAGAAAAATAAAGTTTTTTTTTTTTATTTTATTTAAAAAAGCCATTTTTATTTTTTACCAAACTGGGTACTGGCAGACAGCTGCCAGTACCCAATATGGCGATGAATAGGTAGAGGGGGGAGGGTTAGAGAGCTGTTTGGGGGGGATCAGGGAGGTTGGGGGCTAAGGGGGATCCGACACTACATAATATATATATAAAATATATATATAAATCCTTTTATTTTAGTACTGGCAGACTTTCTGCCAGTACTTAAGATGGCGGTGACAATTGTGAGGTGGGGGAGGGAAGTGATCTCTACACTAAAGCTAAAATTAACCCTGCAAGCTACCTAATCAACCCCTTCACTGCTGGGCATAATACAAGTGTTGTGCGCCGTGGCATTTAGCGGGCTTCTATTTACCAATAAGCGACGCCAAAGCCATATATGTTTGCCATTTCTGAATAAAGGGGATCACAGAGAAGCATTTACAACCATTTGTGCCATAATTGCACAAGCTGTTTGTAAATAAATTCAGCGAGGAACCTAAAGTTTGTGAAAAAGTTAACTATTTAGTTTATTTGATCGCATTTGGCAGTAAAATGGTGGCATGAAATATACCAAAATGGGCCTAGATCAATTCTTTGGGTTGTCTACTAAAAAATAATATATACATGTGAAGGGTTATTTTAGAGATTCCTGAAAGATATCAGTGTTACAATGTAATTATAGCTAATTTTGAGAAAAAAAAATGGTTTGGAAATAGCAAAGTGCTACTTGTATTTATTGCCCTATAACTCTCAAAAAAGCAAATAACATGTGATCATTGGGTATTTCTAAACTCAGGACAAAATTTAAAAACTACTTAGCATGGGTGTTTTTTTGGTGGTTGTCGATGTGTAACAGATTTTGGGGGTCAAAGTTAGAAAAAGTGTGTTTTTTTCGATATTTTCCTCATATTTTATCATTTTTGTTATAGTAAATTATAAGATATGATGAAAATAATGGTATCTTTAGAAAGTCCATTTAATGGCGAGATAAACAGTATATAATATGTGTGGGTACAGTAAATGAGTAAGAGGAAAATTACAGCTAAACACAAACACAGCAGAAATGTAAAAATAGCTCTGGTCCCAAACGGTCAGAAAATTGAAAAATGGTCTGGTCACTAAGGGGTTAATATTACAGTGAAATGTGGATTAGGGGTAGATTAGGAAAATGCTAATTTATCTAATTACCTTAAAGTCAATGAGGAACATCTTGTCATCAAAAGACAAAACATCATTCAGCATCTGCAGAAGACAAGATAATAAGAATATTGTTATATGGACAATCCCAGTCCCATGTGTAACTTCTATTGTGTTTATCTGTCTTCATTTAATGGGATAGAGAGGTAAGAATATAATATGCATAAGTAGTGAATAATGTGATACTGTAAGAGCAGACCATGATGTACTTAGTGGACACCTACAGTAACATAAATTCCCTTCCTTGCTCTCTCTAAACAATTAAACTAACAGTTATTCTACTTACATTCTCAGCCTCTGTAGTCCTATGAAGAATAAATCACAATAATTCACTGAATACTTCTTGTTTGCTTTAGAGCAAGAATCCAATGCTGTCAACTACACCTCCAATAGCACCAGTGAAGACTCTTACCTAAAGCACACAGTGATAATGTAGCATACTGTGACATCATAAGGTGATGGAATACTGTGCCATCATCAGCTTCAGCACTAGCTTGTTACCATGGATACCAGATAAACAAATAACATTTAGCATTACTGTATATGATTGATATAATATTGTATTAACTCTTTGTGTGCAAAAGCCCAGCATACATTTTCAACACTTTGGTGTATTCTTAAATACCAAAAACAATGTTGACATTTGTTCTGAGTTTAAAATGTTTCTATAGAACAACAGTGACATTTGAAGTTTGAATCTTCTGGTAATTTGTGTAAGTCTAGGGAAATTGGTATTTAAATAGAGCATTTGCTATTTATACAATAAATTATAATTTATGTAATTTAGCACTCCACTTGTAATCTAGCCCAGTGCTGCTAGGATTTCATACAACCTTCTAGCTCTTAGACAGCTTATGTGCACTCTGCAAGGTGTTGTAATATTGTGTAAGGTGCGTGTGGTACAAAGAATATTGTACAATTAAGGCACTTTTGGTGCATTACATCATTGCTTCTTTTCTACACCATATCATTTTACTATTGGATATAAATACATGAGTAGCCATAAGACAATTGTATATACCAATAAAAATAACAATTTCCTTGGGAAAAAGACAAGAACACATATTGTTTTCCCTCCACAGGGTTTTCAGTTGCAAAATCAATAAAATACATTGGCTATCTGCACGTTTTTTTTCTCATGTTTTGTTATGTACAAGCTCAGTTAATAAATGTGACGTTAAAAATTTACTTTCACACTCACTGCATATTCTTTGCTCCTCTGTCCAGCCAGTGAAAACTGTACTGCATTTCCAGGTGTTGCCCTGCTGCCGATCTTTATGTGAGGTACCAAACAAATGTCCACAGTGCTGGTACAATTAAATCTTCTTTATTGTATCACACAGACATCACATAACATAGCGACGTTTCGGGTTACGAACCCTTATTCATGCTATATACATATACATTAAATTTCACTCTTTTAAATCAGTTGAAATTCACGCCAACCGCATTAATGTGGATCTGCTGCCACCTAGTGGTTAAAATTCATTATTAAAAACAATGTTTGCTTTTGTATATACACATAACCCAATATTAGGTTTCTTTACTTAACCAATATGCTCATCTTTTTTACCCAATGTTATTTACAATACTTAATTATTTTTCTTTGTCATTATTTACGCCCAAACCTTAACCCAATTAGAGTAATTATTCACATGATTTAAGTCTAGAGGAACACTGTCCAGTCATAGTCCCTATTCAGGTCTTTAGGGGTCATACAATCCAATTCCTGTATCCAAAACATTTATTTTTGCTTTAAAAGCTTTTCCCTATTAGTGCCATTTCTTTGGGGACCTACACTGTCTATAAAATTGTACATAAATTAACCTTATTCAGGCTCTAGCACTCATGTGACACAGTAAAAAAATGACAAAATAACATCTAGTTTTTAAACCTTTAAAAAGACAACTAATTCTCAAAACGTTCCCTGTTTATTGAATCCTTTTTTATACTGTAACTCAATTTCTTATCCTGCAACGCCACCTTCTGGACATTTTTTGTTCTGGACATTGTTTTATATTTAAACAGATTGAAAAGGTTTGTGCATTGTACAATCAAATTAATTGTATCCTATTTTATTGATGTGACTAAATACTATTTTATTTTAAGCAATAAGCTCCTGCACTATGTGATTAATGGCAGCGCAATTTATACACAATGCAGCACAGTTGCCATCATGTATATATCAAGTGAAAGATGTTGCTACAAAGTATAAAGGTACAAATAGAATTTAATATATTATCTCTATTTAAGTGACTGGTTTGAAATATTTAAAACCAATGCAGAATCATAATTTCAAAATAGAATGTTTGATATAAAATGATCTAAAGTCATATTACAACAAGTTTTAGATGCTACACAGAGGATGCCACATTACTAAAATTTTGGATGTGGTTAAAACGCAGACGCATGTACTGTATATAGTGCACAGCTGAGTTACTCATGTGTATGTGTTGTATTTTATGAACACACCTACAGCTTTAATATCAGGCTCTTATTTCCATAGACATTATTGGAATTGAAATACTAACATTAGGGACATTTGTCTACATCATCAAGGATTTAAAGGGTTAAATGCAGATACAGCATTGGTGATTCTGACCTACAGTTACCAGCTTATTGCAGTTCAGAGGTGACAAGAAAAAAGATTAGTGAAAACCAGTTGGAAATCTAAGCAAACACTGTATGAAAACAAATAATCAAAAGAAGAGAGGATGTCACAGGATTCACAAACAAACTTTACAACCCTCACAAACATTTAGCATTTCAGCAGAGATTGTGTCATAAACTACAAGGCCCTGATTTTATCTCCTTTCAGATCTGTAATAGATTCTGTTCCTACCACCAATAGTCTAAGAAAGTGACGTTGTTCTAACCCATTGATCTTAAGATGTTGTCTTGTCTCTGACTTAGGAATTTATTATTAGTTACTAGTCCTAAAGCCTGAGTACACAGGACAATTTTTTAAGTACCGCGGTTCCGACCCTTGCTCTCTCTCTCTCCCCCCTCTCTTTTGCGCTCTCTCTTCCCCACCCCTCTTCTGCTCTCTCCCCCTTTTTTGCTCTCTCTCTCTCTCTCCCCCTCTTTTGCTCTCTCTCCCCTCTTTTGCTCTCTCTCCCCCCTCTTTTGCGCTCTCTCCCCCTCTCTTTTGTGCTCGCTCCCCCCTCTCTTTTGCGCTCTCTCCCCCTTCTCTTTTGCACTCTCTCCCCCTTCTCTTTTGCACTCTCTCCCCATTCTCTTTTGCGCTCTCTCTCCCCCTTCTCTTTTGCACTCTCTCTCCCCTTCTTTTGCTCTCTCTCCCCCTCTCTTTTTTGCTTTCTCCCCCTTCTCTTTTGCACTCTCTCCCCCTTCTCTTTTGCGCTCTCTCCCCCTTCTCTTTTGCGCTCTCTCTCCCCCCTCTCTTTTGAGCTCTCTCTCCCCCCTCTTTTTTGAGCTCTCTCTCCCCCTCTTTGATGCTCTCTCTCTCCCCCTCTTTTGTGCTCTCTCCCCCTCTTCTGCTCTCTCTCCCCTCTCTCTTTTGATCTCTTTCTTCCTCCCCTCTTTTTGCTCTCTCTCCCCCCCTCTTTTTGCTCCCTCTCCCCCCTCTCTTTTGCTCTCTCTCTTGCTCTCTCTCCCCCCTCTCTTTTGCTGTCTCCCCCCCCTCTCTTTAGAGCTATCTGTCATGGCGCATCAGGCCCTGGCCACGCCCGGCCACGCTCTGACCCACCCTTGTCAGACCCTGCCCACCCCTGCCTGCCCCCGTCCACTTCACACCCCTCTGGCCACGCCCACTCCATGCCAGATGCCAGGTGAGGTAGGCCAAGTGTGTTTGTCCTCGCGTCTCTACTGCGCATGACAGCTTCGGACAAACACACTTGGCCTTTTATTATATAGGATTTGCCATTGTATGTAGGTTATTCTCCTCACTCACACTCTCCCCTTCAATCCCTTCTCTCTCTCTCTCCCTTTCCTTCCCTCACATTTAGTCAGGAACTTGTTTCTTTGTAAATATTTCTTTCTTTCATGTAATTGGCAATAATCCATGAGCTAGTGATGTATGGGATATACAATCCTACCAGGAGGGGCAAAGTTTCCCAAACCTCAAAATGCCAATAAATACCAGTGGAGGCTCCTCCATTTGGGCAAGTGGGGCAGTGCCCACCCAATCAAATGCCCCCCAATCTAATATTTTTTTGGGGAAAAATAAAATAAAAAGTTTATAAAAAAAATAAAAAAAGTTTATATATATATATATATATTTATAATTGCAAAGTTGGTGGCATAGTTGGGTAATACATTTTTTTTGAGGATGGGGGGTGGTAAAAAATGCGTTTTTGCAATGTGCCCTGTTTGAGAACCCTTTTACACATGTGCAGTGTGTCCCCTTGATATGTAAATTATGCCAGCCCTTTTATTTCTATGATGGACGTTTAAGCATTGACGTCCAATTTAAAAAAAAAGGATTCTCAAACTCCCATTGGTTGTTACTGTATGGGGGGCAGGTTTATACAGAGGACGTCACCCATCTTTACAAGCAAATTAGAAGCGCGCGCAATTGTAAAGTGAGGAAGAGATTGCCGATTCCTGCTGCTATCACTTCACTTATATAAGTTCTATACAGACTTTGTGAAGGTTCTGACAGACAATATAATTATTATTGTAAAATATATATCACTTGGTGAGAACAACTCCACACAGGAGTCCCACTATCGCGGATATCACCAAGAGTATACGGAATAAGTGTACACAACCATTATAATGTAGATACCAAGGGCTTACCACACAGAAGATCAAACCGACTGATGAGAAAGTCTCTTCCACGCTGCCACAGTTAAAGCGTGCAACTTGCTATGCATACACAGTGATGTCGGTAGAAAAACAAATGTGCTACGTCACGCAGGTGAACTGCTGCTACTTCTCCGGTGCTGTTAGGGCTCTCCAATACCCCTTTTTCCATTCAAGGAACAATCACCAATATCGCACAAGATCACAGTACCAGTAAAGAGTGAGGCAGGGAGAGAAAGCATCCATTTAAAAGGTAGACTTTATTATACTTGCATTAAAATTGTACAAAGGCACAGCAGACTGTCAGAATCCGTGGATTCTGACAGTCTGCTGTGCCTTTGTACAATTTTAATGCAAGTATAATAAAGTCTACCTTTTAAATGGATGCTTTCTCTCCCTGCCTCACTCTTTACCGGTACTGTGATCTTGTGCGATATCACTTCACTTAGCCTGCACTGTGGACTGGTAGGTTCTTAACACTTCCTCCACGTGGGCAAGGACAGCACAGGGCAGAGTGGTAAGTGCTGGATCCTTTTGCTATGCTATATATAGTGGAGCTAGTAAGCTAAGTCTATTTGTCAAAATGAGTCAGGCATTTTGTGCTACATAGGGCTGGAAACACTCTCCTTAGTAATAAAGATCCCTCCCCACTGCCGATGAGATCAGATCAGTACTAACTCTCCATGCTGGTGCTGCAATGCTGTGCATTATCTAAGTGCAATGGAGTCGGAGGCTGCCTATAATTAAACTGTCTATTACCGGTGTGATGAGAGCAGGATGTGATGTCACTAGTTGTGGGCGGGGCTTAGGTCCAGTAGTCTGTGTCGCAGTTAGTTAGTGAAATCAACCTGACTAGATGTATGTTTCTGTGCTCTGTAATAAAATAGAGCTGTACCATCATTGCTGTGTCCTGCATATGTCCTGCATCTCATGACATGGTGTCAGAAGTTCTGGCCTGCGCTTCTGTTCCTGATCGATTGCAATGTCAAAGTTTACCCCACCTGAGCCTTTTGACTTCTCTCAGCCTGCAGCTTGGCCCACATGGCGTCAGTGGTTTCAGCGCTTCAGGATTGCTTCCAAACTGAACAAGGAGAGTGGTGATGTACAAGTTAATTCTCTTTTATACTCTATGGGGAAAGATGTGGAGCCAGTGTTCAATGCTTTTACTTTCCAAGAAGGGGAAGAATTTGACTTTGATATAGTTATGGATAAACTCAGTGCCCACTTTGTGCCCAAAAGAAATGTTATTCATGAGAGAGCTTGTTTTCACAAACGTAATCAGCGTGTGGGAGAATCTGTGGAGTCATTTGTGCGCAGCCTGTAGGAACTAGCTGAATTCTGTGAGTTTGGTGTTGCTAAAGAAGAGCAAATCAGAGACAGAATAGTTATTGGAATTGCAGATGCTGAAGTCTCACTGAAGCTGCAGTTAGAGCCTGATTTAACATTAGATGGGGCTATTAGGATGGCCCGCCAGAGTGAACTGGTGAAAAAGCTGATCTGAGGTCTGAGAGTATTGTGGATGAAGTGCAACAGTCCAGGAAAACTGCTAGTGAAAGGCACAGTGTGAGCGGTAGATCTAAAATAATGGAAAGGCCTAGAAGTGGATGGGCGCAACATGCCGATGCACACAGTGCTACCGTGCCCATGATCAGAGTGTTATATGCCCGGCCAGAGTGAATGAGATTTCCGAAGATATGTTTGGCGAGTTGGGCCAATTGAATTATAAACCAGTCCGTATAGCACTTAAAAGTGACGCAGTCCCATACAGTATTTCTACTCCCCGTAGAATTCTGTTCCCGCTCATGCCTCAAGTGGAGAAAGAGCTTATGCGCATGAAGTCTATGGGGGTTATTGAAGAGGTTGTTGAAGTGACTGATTAGTGTGCCCCCATTGTTCCAGTTGCAAAGAAAAACGGAAAGGTGCGCATCTGTGTGGACCTGAAAAGGTTGAATGAGGCAGTGAAAATAGAGAGATTTGTGCTGCCGACATTAGAAGATATAGCTCCAAAGTTGGCTGGGGCGACGTTCTTTTCCACATTAGACGCTTCTAGCAGCTTTTGGCAGATCCCCCTGGATCCAAAGTGCCGCAAACTGACTACCTTTATCACACCGGTAGGTCGGTTCTGCTTCTGCAGACTCCCCTTTGGGATATCCTCCGCTCCTGAAATCTTTCAAAGGGAAATGAGTTCTCTCCTGAGTGACCACGTGGGCACAGCAGTCGTCATGGACGACATTCTAGTGTATGGGTCTACAGTGGAGGAGCATGATCAGCGTTTAAGTTGTGTGCTACAGGCTATCAAAGAGTCTGGGCTGAAGCTGAATAAATAAAAATGTCATTTTAGGAAAACTGAATTATGTTACTTTGGGCATATCATCAACAGGGATGGCATCAAGCCAGACCCAGAGAAAATTTGTGCTATTGAACAGATGAAAAGTCCTTCTGATGTACATGAGCTGAGACAGATATTGGGCCTTGTAAATTACGTGGGCAATTTTCTTCCAGATTTATCAACAGTTTTACACCCTATCACAGAGTTGCTTAAGAAAGATGTTGCCTGGGTCTGGGGACCCTCACAAGAAAAAGCTTTTCTGCAGGCCAAGTCCCTGCTGGGGTCTGCCCCAGTGCTGGGGTTCTACGACCCTTCAAAAAAGACTGTGGTTAGTGCCGATGCAAGCAGCTATGGGTTTGGGGCTGCACTCCTGCAGTTAAATGAAAATAAACTACACCCCATTGCCTACTGTTCCCACACACTGATGGCTGCGGAGTCAAAATACGCTCAAATTGAGAAAGAGTGCCTGGGTGCAGTTTGGGCCTGTGAGCGCTTTTAGAGTTATCTAGTGGGTTTGGAGAAATTTAGTCTGGAAACTGACCACAAACCGCTAGTCCCTTTAATCAACTCTTATGATATTGACAAAACACCCTTGAGATACCAGAGACTTTTAATGAGACTGCTCAGGTTCAATGTTCAGGCAGTGCATGTGCCAGGGAAACAACTGGTTGTGGCGGATACACTATCCAGGCTCCCGCTGGCTGCTGCTGAAGAATCCTCCACAGAATCTGATGTGAAAGTGTATGTTAATTCAGTTCTGGCCTCTAAGTCTATTTCTTCAAGGAAACTGGAGGAAATAAAGAAAGAGGAATATTTGGACACAGATCTGCAAGAGATTATAAAGTACATAAAAGAAGGCTGGCCCGAGAGCCGGGCAGCCTGGATGTCTTTAAGTGCTTACCAGCCAGAGAGGTTGCAGCTCACGGAGGGGTTGGTGCTGTTCCAAGACCGCATTGTAATTCCTGTCAGCATGAGGAAGGAGATGTTAAACAGGATTCACGATGGCCACTTAGGCATTACAAAGTGCAGAGAAAGGGCAGCTACATCTGTGTGGTGAAGAATATGTGTAGGAATAGGGGCGTGGTGCACTTAAGGGATGTAGTTAATATTTAAGAGAAAGTTTTTATTAATTTTTTACTTAGTAAATATTACTGGGTCTAGGTGGCTGTTTTTGAAAGTGTAGAGAGAAAAAATTAAAACTTATTTTGTGAATACAAACAAGTGTGTAAAGTGTGTTTAAATCATATATATGTGATGCCTATTATAATACTCTATTCTAATAATTGTGTATTTGTGTGGAAAATAAAATAGGCAATTTTGTAGTAACCTTATAAAGGATGTTGTGTTCCTAGTCCATAAGAGTGCATTAATTGCGTGAATTAACTATATTTAGAATTGTAGTGAAAGCGATTATTAGTGCTGTCAATTTCCCAAAAAGATTGTATGAATGTTAAAAGGCTAATATCTTAAATAAAATATATCATAAAGACCTATGAAAAACAATAATGAATCATAAACGACTTTACCTTTTGAAATTAAATCAACAGAAAATTTATTTAAAAAATGATAAAGGTAAAAAATATATTTGGTAATTACCACTGGATGTCAGAAATTTCTCTGGGACGTCTCCCAGATGTAATATGGGTATTTAAATGGCCATATGTAAAAACTCAATATGTGTCAATTTGCTACATAAAAAATTACTAAACACAAAACAATATTAAAAAATGTGTAAAAAATGTCCGTATTGAAAGGTCAAAAGAAAGATCCCAAATGTCTACTTTTATTATGTTATGAGGATTGGTAAGCTCAAGGTAAGTATTTGTATCCTTTGCTTTTTATACTTTGCTGGATACCGCTCTTGATGTTATATACGCGGCACAAAAACAAAAAGTAACTTTATATGCCAAAAGTAAGGCCGGATTTTTTGCTTTTACACACACTCTTGCTGGGGTTTTTTCAATTTGTGATCCAAAACAAATAAATTTTCCTATACCGCTCTTAGTGCTATGCACGCGGTAATACCGGAGGCTTATACTGTCCTTCAAACAGGTTAGGATTATTTTGCGTTCACCTTTACAATGTTCGTATCAATTTTGTTTTACTCACAGTTCTTGCTGTTAAGGGAGACCACACTTTTTTTGGCCGCTTACTGCTTCTCCATGCTGTTCACTCGCCTCGTTGTCTGCTCCTGGCGTCTGACGTCACACTCCTTCGTGGGAGGTCGTCTTTCAATGCCGGTGAGATCGCTGTTTGTGTACAATGACACTTTGTATTCCTTGGTGTGAGAAGTTAAAACTGCACTTAGTGCTATGCACGCAGTTAATGTAGGTCCTCTACAATTCCCCAATTTTTTTAGTGGAATAGTGATATAAGATGATAACCCGGGTTATTTTTAATGATCAATCAATCAAAATAAAATATGAATATGAGTTCATAGATAAAATAAAGGTCACACAGCTCGACGCGTTTCGCTCTTACCAGAGCTTTATCAAGATGCTTGTGACCAGTACCTTTTCCCTTTTTAAATGTCCTGCTCGATCCTTATTGGTTGTTTCTTAATTGTGTGTAAAGGTGGATCATTCAGCCTTACCAAAGTTACTTTATTGTTATTCCCGATGATTCCTTCTTGATAGACATTTTATCCTCATTGTTTTATGACTCTTCATGTACTTGACAAATAGTTTTGGGTTGCTATTGTTTGTGGACAGACAAAAATTCAATATATCCAATTAGTATGGAATTTTCTTTTTTTATTTGGGATTTGTTTCTTTAAGGTGGTATAAGAAAGTTTCGTTGTATAGTCTTTATTTGTGTATCCTTATATTGTTCTATATTGTTTCTTATTATAGGCAACATAGTTTTATTATGTAGCTTAAATTGCAAGTGTTTTCTAAAAGGGGCCTTACAGGATACTCATTAATTCTTATTATTTATGTATGTAAGAACTTAAACATACTTGTGTATGGTTACTGACTGGGTGAAATTAAATTGTCCTCTATTGTTCTTGGTTTTATGGATAATTCTTTAGATTTATGTTTTTAATATATCATTTTTAGTTAATGTACTGCCCCAGTCTATAAGATAACTTGAAATTGTATACAACTGTAATGTATGTAACATTCTTTGAATTTTTGTGTCTATAGGAGGGTTTTTTTTTTTTTTGTCTATAGGAGGGGTGTGTATATAGGAGGGGTTTATTTCACGTTGTAAATGTCTCATATATTCTATTTGGAGTTTTATAGTTCAAAAAGGAATGGAGATAAATCCAATTCCGAATTTAAGCCTAATGGGGACAGGGTGTTATATAGATATATTAACTCAGCTTCTTTTATCAGCAACTTTTTCTCCATATTCCCTCCTCTCCAGTGTTTTTGTACTTTCTTTATGCCCCAATATGTCAGGTCTTTATTGTTCCTTTTGTGTATATCCTTAAAGTGTTTGTACAGATATGTGTTATCCATTCCATTTTTTTATATTATTCAGATGCTCCCTGATTCTGTCTTTTAACATTCTTTTTGTTTCCCCAAAGTAAAATAGATTGCACGAGCACTTTAAGATATATATTACATTTTTTGTCGTGCATCTAATGATCTCTTTAATATGAAATATTTTTTCTGAATCATTTATCTTTAGGTTAGTAATTTTTTTACTGTGATTGCAGGCCTTACAGGAGTAACATGGGAAAAAACCTCTTACACTTTTACCCATTAGGTCTTTCTGTATTTTTTGGCCTATCCTTGGTTGTTTAAGATCACTCGGAGCCAGGATTGATTTCAGATTATTCGCTTTTTTGAAGATAAATTTGGGGTTTTCTGAGATTTTATCTCCCAAGATTTCATCTTTCCTTATTATATACCAATATTTTTTAATGATTTTTTTGATGATATTGTGATCTGCATTGTACTCTGTTATGAATGGTATTTCAATTTTTCTGTATTTTTGGGTGATTTTTCTTTATATATAAGTAATGTATCCCTATTAGTATTTTTGGCTTTATTTAGTGCCTTTTTTGTGGTTTCAGATTTATACCCTCTGGCTAGAAATTTATTTTCTAACTTTTCTGCCTGTTCTTCAAAGTCAAAGGGTCTTGAGCAGTTCTTTTTTATACGGAGGAATTGGCCTAATGGGATATTTTGTTTCCATAAATCTAAATGGCAGCTTTTTGAATGTACGTAATTGTTTGCATCAGTTTTTTTAAAGTGAGTTTTTGTCTCTATTTTGTTTTCTATGACCATTATTTCTAAGTCTAAAAAGATTATTGTTTCTTTGCTCCAGTTTGAGGTAAATTTTAAACCCCAAGTGTTATTATTCATGTTTTCTAGCATGTTAGTAAGTCCTTCTTGTGTCCCTTCCCATATAATTAGCAGGTCGTCTATATACCTTCTATAGAGCACAAGGTTTGCGCCATAGTTATTCTTACTGAAGAAATCATCTTCCCAAGAACCCATAAATAGGTTCGCATAACTTGGCGCAAACCTTGTGCCCATAGCCGTCCCTTCTATCTGGAGGTAGAATTGTTTTTCGAAAGCAAAATAATTGTTTTTCAGTATATACCGCATGCTTTTTATAATAAAATTTCTATGTTGATCTGTCATGAGTGTATCTGTTTTGAGAAAGGATTCTGCTGCTGACAAGCCTTTGGAGTGGTTGATGGTGGTGTATAGTGATGTTACATCTGCCGTGGCCAGGATCATCTTGTCATTCCATTTTATAGACTCTAGTGTGTTTAGTACCTGTGTTGAGTCTCTAAGGTATGATTTTAAATTCTTTACATGGATTTGTAGAAAATTGTCTACATATTTTGATAAATTATGCGAACCTATTTATGGGTTCTTGGGAAGATGATTTCTTCAGTAAGAATAACTATGGCGCAAACCTTGTGCTCTATAGAAGGTATATAGACGACCTGCTAATTATATGGGAAGGGACACAAGAAGGACTTACTAACATGCTAGAAAACATGAATAATAACACTTGGGGTTTAAAATTTACCTCAAACTGGAGCAAAGAAACAATAATCTTTTTAGACTTAGAAATAATGGTCATAGAAAACAAAATAGAGACAAAAACTCACTTTAAAAAAACTGATGCAAACAATTGCGTACATTCAAAAAGCTGCCATTTAGATTTATGGAAACAAAATATCCCATTAGGCCAATTCCTCCGTATAAAAAAGAACTGCTCAAGACCCTTTGACTTTGAAGAACAGGCAGAAAAGTTAGAAAATAAATTTCTAGCCAGAGGGTATAAATCTGAAACCACAAAAAAGGCACTAAATAAAGCCAAAAATACTAATAGGGATACATTACTTATATATAAAGAAAAATCACCCAAAAATACAGAAAAAATTGAAATACCATTCATAACAGAGTACAATGCAGATCACAATATCATCAAAAAAATCATTAAAAAATATTGGTATATAATAAGGGAAGATGAAATCTTGGGAGATAAAATCTCAGAAAACCCCAAATTTATCTTCAAAAAAGCGAATAATCTGAAATCAATCCTGGCTCCGAGTGATCTTAAACAACCAAGGATAGGCCAAAAAATACAGAAAGACCTAATGGGTAAAAGTGTAAGAGGTTTTTTCCCATGTTACTCCTGTAAGGCCTGCAATCACAGTAAAAAAATTACTAACCTAAAGATAAATGATTCAGAAAAAATATTTCATATTAAAGAGATCATTAGATGCACGACAAAAAATGTAATATATATCTTAAAGTGCTCGTGCAATCTATTTTACTTTGGGGAAACAAAAAGAATGTTAAAAGACAGAATCAGGGAGCATCTGAATAATATAAAAAATGGAATGGATAACACATATCTGTACAAACACTTTAAGGATATACACAAAGGGAACAATAAAGACCTGACATATTGGGGCATAAAGAAAGTACAAAAACACTGGAGAGGAGGGAATATGGAGAAAAAGTTGCTGATAAAAGAAGCTGAGTTAATATATCTATATAACACCCTGTCCCCATTAGGCTTAAATTCGGAATTGGATTTATCTCCATTCCTTTTTGAACTATAAAACTCCAAATAGAATATATGAGACATTTACAACGTGAAATAAACCCCTCCTATATACACACCCCTCCTATAGACAAAAAAAAAAAAAAACCCTCCTATAGACACAAAAATTCAAAGAATGTTACATACATTACAGTTGTATACAATTTCAAGTTATCTTATAGACTGGGGCAGTACATTAACTAAAAATTATATATTAAAAACATAAATCTAAAGAATTGTCCATAAAACCAAGAACAATAGAGGACAATTTAATTTCACCCAGTCAGTAACCATACACAAGTATGTTTAAGTTCTTACATACATAAATAATAAGAATTAATGAGTATCCTGTAAGGCCCCTTTTAGAAAACACTTGCAATTTAAGCTACATAATAAAACTATGTTGCCTATAATAAGAAACAATATAGAACAATATAAGGATACACAAATAAAGACTATACAACGAAACTTTCTTATACCACCTTAAAGAAACAAATCCCAAATAAAAAAAGAAAATTCCATACTAATTGGATATATTGAATTTGTGTCTGTCCACAAACAATAGCAACCCAAAACTATTTGTCAAGTACATGAAGAGTCATAAAACAATGAGGATAAAATGTCTATCAAGAAGGAATCATCGGGAATAACAATAAAGTAACTTTGGTAAGGCTGAATGATCCACCTTTACACACAATTAAGAAACAACCAATAAGGATCAAGCAGGACATTTAAAAAGGGAAAAGGTACTGGTCACAAGCATCTTGATAAAGCTCTGGTAAGAGCGAAACGCGTCGAGCTGTGTGACCTTTATTTTATCTATGAACTCATATTCATATTTTATTTTGATTGATTGATCATTAAAAATAACCCGGGTTATCATCTTATATCACTATTCCACTAAAAAAATTGGGGAATTGTAGAGGACCTACATTAACTGCGTGCATAGCACTAAGTGCAGTTTTAACTTCTCACACCAAGGAATACAAAGTGTCATTGTACACAAACAGCGATCTCACCGGCATTGAAAGACGACCTCCCACGAAGGAGTGTGACGTCAGACGCCAGGAGCAGACAACGAGGCGAGTGAACAGCATGGAGAAGCAGTAAGCGGCCAAAAAAAGTGTGGTCTCCCTTAACAGCAAGAACTGTGAGTAAAACAAAATTGATACGAACATTGTAAAGGTGAACGCAAAATAATCCTAACCTGTTTGAAGGACAGTATAAGCCTCCGGTATTACCGCGTGCATAGCACTAAGAGCGGTATAGGAAAATTTATTTGTTTTGGATCACAAATTGAAAAAACCCCAGCAAGAGTGTGTGTAAAAGCAAAAAATCCGGCCTTACTTTTGGCATATAAAGTTACTTTTTGTTTTTGTGCCGCGTATATAACATCAAGAGCGGTATCCAGCAAAGTATAAAAAGCAAAGGATACAAATACTTACCTTGAGCTTACCAATCCTCATAACATAATAAAAGTAGACATTTGGGATCTTTCTTTTGACCTTTCAATACGGACATTTTTTACACATTTTTTAATATTGTTTTGTGTTTAGTAATTTTTTATGTAGCAAATTGACACATATTGAGTTTTTACATATGGCCATTTAAATACCCATATTACATCTGGGAGACATCCCAGAGAAATTTCTGACATCCAGTGGTAATTACCAAATATATTTTTTACCTTTATCATGTTTTAAATAAATTTTCTGTTGATTTAATTTCAAAAGGTAAAGTCGTTTATGATTCATTATTGTTTTTCATAGGTCTTTATGATATATTTTATTTAAGATATTAGCCTTTTAACATTCATACAATCTTTTTGGGAAATTGACAGCACTAATAATCGCTTTCACTACAATTCTAAATATAGTTAATTCACGCAATTAATGCACTCTTATGGACTAGGAACACAACATCCTTTATAAGGTTACTACAAAATTGCCTATTTTATTTTCCACACAAATACACAATTATTAGAATAGAGTATTATAATAGGCATCACATATATATGATTTAAACATACTTTACACACTTGTTTGTATTCACAAAATAAGTTTTAATTTTTTCTCTCTACACTTTCAAAAACAGCCACCTAGACCCAGTAATATTTACTAAGTAAAAAATTAATAAAAACTTTCTCTTAAATATTAACTACATCCCTTAAGTGCACCACGCCCCTATTCCTACACATATTCTTCTGAACATTTCACATATATATAAGTTGGAAGGAACTTATATTTATAGGGAGTTTGGGATCTGATAGTTCCAGCGCTCTATTCACTCTAAACTAAACAATTACATCTGTGTGGTGACCTGGGATCAGCTCCGACATTGCAAATCACGTGTCTAAATGTGCTTTTTGCCGGGAACGCCGGCCTACTCAGAGAAGGGAGCCCTTGATTTCTACTCCGCTGCCTGCTGGGCCGTGGCAGAAAATAGCTCCTGATTTGTGTGAACTAAACGGAAAAAAGTTCCTTGTTGTGATCGACTACTATTCCAGGTATTTGGAAATTGCACCCCTGAATGATATCACAAGTCAAGCCGTTATCATTCGCCTGAAAATCTTGTTCGCCCGGTGGGGCATTCCAATAGAGCTGGTGAGTGACAATGGTATGCTGTTCGCTTCTACAGAGTTCAGTGCTTTCAGCAGTGAATATGACTTTGTACATTGCACATTATCCGCAGGCCAATGGAATGGCTGAAAGGGCAGTTCAAACAACAAAATTCATTCTAAAGCAATCTGAGCTGTACCTGGCCCTCTTGTCATACAGGGCGACGCCCATTCAAGCTACCTGTTTAGCCTGGCACAGCTGATGCTAGGACGCCAGATTCGCACCACTTTACCCTCAGTGGGTGTCTTCAAGCCGCCTGGCCCTGTTCCTCGGGACAAAGTCCTTAGGAGGGATGAAGAGGCCAAAAAGGGTTATCGTTTCTTCTACGACAGGAGACATTCTGTCAGGCCCTTACAGGAACTGAATGCGGGGCAAACTGTCATAATTAAAGTGGATGATGAGAAGAAATGGAAGACGCCTGCTACGGTAGTTGGCCGCTCTCCAGAACCAAGGTCTTATACAGTCCTTACTGAGGGAGGGACGGTTACACGCCGTAACCGAAGACATCTTCAGCCTGTA
Source organism: Bombina bombina (assembly GCF_027579735.1). NCBI lineage: Eukaryota > Metazoa > Chordata > Amphibia > Anura > Bombinatoridae > Bombina > Bombina bombina. Next base: position 813,166,421 of record NC_069502.1, on the reverse strand, counting down.
CCTGAGAGTCTGGAACTGGATGCCTCAGTACCACCGCCGGTGGGATCCCCTGTTCTAAGAGAGGTGCCTTCCCCTCAGCAAGATCACAGCGGGGATATATCTTTGCCTCCAGCGGACTCTAATTCACCATCTTCTGTATCAGAGGACAGTTCATGCAATGTTACATCAAGCGGAAGAGTGGTGAGACTTCCGGCCCGATATAGGGACTGACTTTAGCTAGAACAGTGACCAGAAGTATGGGCAGAATAATCCCATGGTCACTGTGGACTAGGGTAGTCTACCCCGATGTCCAAGTCAGGATGTAATTTATGTGTTTATATTTTCTGAACCTATATGTTTATATATTGTTCGAAAAAAAATGTTGTTGTATACTCTGTTCGTATACCTTGTTATTTGTTATATTCAAATGTATGCTTCGCCTTTGAAAAAGGGGAAGATGTGATGAGAGCAGGATGTGATGTCACTAGTTGGGGGCGGGGCTTAGGTCCGGTAGTCTGTGTCGCAGTTAGTTAGTGAAATCAACCTGACTAGATGTATGTTTCTGTGCTCTGTAATAAAATAGAGTTGTACCATCATTGCTGTGTCCTGCATATGTCCTGCATCTCATGACAACCGGAATATGCCCAGACCCCTCCCTATCTCTGCAATGGGTCAGCTCCCACTCCAATGTACTTAGATAATTCCCAGCACAGCATTGCAGCACCAGCATGGCAGAGGACGAGTAAGTTAGTACTGAGCTCATCGGTAGTGGGGAGGGATCTTTATACTAAGGAGAGAAGGAGAGTTTCCAGTGCTACAAAATGCCTGACTCGTTTAATTGACAAATAGACTTAGTGTTTCAGGCACTGACTGGGTGTATCTATGTGAGAGCATGATTGCTGCTTTTATGAACTCTGGGCTGTGTTTTGTAGCTAAGCTCTTTTCCTGCCCTCTCTCCTGAGTCCTGTCAGCTTGTCAGCTCAGCTGTCTGTGCAGTGTGCACATATCGTTAGCAAGCAGCCGTCATGAAGAAAAGTACAGGCAGAGATATTAGGTGTTTAGTTCAGTTGCTCTCTGCTTCAGTGTAGGATATCCGATTGATTTATTACAGGTATTGCTGCCCCATGCTGCTTTAGCACTTCTGTGAGGAGAGGTCACGGAGCATTCTGCAGTGACGTCTTCTTAAGTAAACAGAATCAATCAGTTACAAATTACTCTCTTAATCCCCATGGCATTAACTATTCTTGTGCTACCTAGAGAACTGCATTATAGATTTGTGTCTTTTAATTCATAATATAATAGAGGCATAGTGAAGATTTATTTAAGTGTATGTCCCTCCCAGGACTGCTTGACATTTAATTGTATGAAGAATATATGTATACAAAATATATGTAATCAGTTCATATACAAGATATATATATATATATATATATATATATATATATATATATATATATATATATAAAATAGCTGTATATATAATTTATATGTGCCTTGTACTTGAATTGATTAAACATATGTTTTTCACAGATGTTTGGAATGGATTGGTCTTCATAATGATGATCATTTGTGCATATTCTATCAGTAGTGACTTGTCATCACTATATGATCACAGCCTCACTTTAGTGCTTATTAAGAGTTTTTTTTCTTTAAAATCCCTTGTGTGTGAGGGGGGGGGGGCGTGTCTGAGCAGCGATCTCGCATGGTCGCATCTTCCCTGAGCTCCAACTGAACACTCATAATCTGCCGATTATAAGAGGGATCTCACAGTGTAGGAGTTTTATACATTGGAAGTGAAGTTGGAGCCCGGCATCGGACAAGAAGGCCTAGAGCGGCGGCTCACACATAGGCAGTGCCTCCCCCCTCGAGCAATCAAGGGTTTTTGCCATTGACAGATATGCTTAGATACTCTGCATACAATCTCATTACAAGAGGGGGCATTGGCAGCGGAGCTATGTTTTGGAAAGGAGAGTCAACTTAAAAGCCCACATAACATTTGCACCTAAAATGGCTACTGCAATGCATCCAGACCTGGATGACAGCCTGAACTATATCATGTCCAGGTTTGAGAAAATATGTCAGCGACTCATAGACAACGCTCCTTATGACTTTCTGATAAACCGGATCGGCACTACAGATGCAGAGACTAAGCCTGCAGAGGAGGGGATGGCTATAAACCTAGACACACGGCAGGAGAGATCTTCTTGCTCAGAGAGCAAACTCGTGATGTTACCCAAGTTAATACAAGGCGACACATCACTGGAGGCCTCACACAGTAACTTTACAACTATCCTGGACAAGGGGCGCCCCATATATAAAACGGCCAACAAGAAATATGCCGATGCCCGGAGAGAACTCTTACGGATGGGAACATACTTAGCCACACCCACGGCTGGATGGGAGGCAGTGGGGGACTCCTGGAACGCCACGCTCAAACAACAAGAAGGTACCTAGCTTTATAATAATGATCCGGATGAACTCTCCTTTAACATAACCTATCACCCTGAGGATCTTTATTTAAGAAACAATGGCACACAGTTCACGAGTATGCTGGAAGGGACTATAACAGACTCTGTTGCAATTCTGCTCTTGCCTAGGACTTGCCTTGTTAACTCTCTCAAAAGAGACGGTTATAGCACAAGTAAGATTCAGCATTTCCTGCAGGTTAAGTCTTGGAGCTAACAACGCTTTTATAAAGTATCCACCCCACCACTATTTTTAAGAAAATGGTTATGATATTGTGGGAAGAATACCGTTAACTATTACGCTTTTGTTCTGTTAAATGTTATACAGTTTATGGTTTATCTCCTGTTTAGGCTATGAACTTCTAGGTGAAGCAGTAGGTTAGATAATGATCTTTGGGTTACCTTAAAGGATACATGCAGTACCTACCTCCAAAGCTATACATGATACAGATGCAACATTTTCAACATACAGCTATAACTTTTATATGTCTGCCCAATACTGTAGTAGTCTCCTCTTGCGCAGTCAGCAGCCATGGCCACGGGGGAGGAGAGAAATATATGCTCCTATATGTGTAATAAGATCATAAGGTTTTATATAATAGAGATTAACCACACATAAACTGCCACATGGGAAATATGAAAATGTTCTAATTTAAGCGAAAATAGCTCTGAAGCCTATGAGGATTAATTGTTATGCCCTGTTTATATCGTTTAGAATTTATCTGTTCAGCAATGCATTTAGTGTGGGAAATTAATTATACTCCTGTATAAGGTTTATAACTCCTATACTCCAATATCACCAAGATATATGTTTTGCCCCGCTGCCTCTGTGTCTTAATATTCCTTCTATCCTGGGAATTAAGTCCCTTTTTGTTTGTCTTTTGATTTGTTTACAAGCAGAGAAATATATATTTTATACCTAATGCTATATTATCAGATCAGGCTTTGGTTTTTCACTCCCTATATCTTTATTATTTCTTTACTAACATCAAGGACCCAAGAGGGGTTTGAACTTTTAAGCACAGGGACTAAAAAAGAGGATTTATGCCTAAGCATTTTATCAATGTTCCATATACACTGTCTGTTTTATGAGCAAGATTTATTTCTCGTATGACTCTGTAAGACTTGTATTTTGTATAATTCCTCAATAAAAATATTAAAATAAAAAATAAAAAAAATCCCTTGTGTGAGTTCTGTTTTTTTCTGAGAATAATGGTTAACACATAGTTAAAGTACTGCTTGAGAGCTGCAGAAATGGTCTCTGACTCATTCCCCAGTGATGGTTGCACAGCTGGGTACTTTAACTATGCGTTTTCTCCCTTTGTGGGTGAAGCTACCTGTGAGGTGGGGCTTTATTTTAAGGGGTGGGTTCCAGCGCCCCACTACCTTGAAAATTCACCAGCCGCCACTGATAAATACACCCCTCACCACACCCACAATTCAGTTTTACAAACTTTGCCTCCTATGGAGTTGGTGAAGTAAGTTTGTGCTAAGATTTCTACGTTGATATGCGCTTCTCAGCATTTTTGAATCCCGATTCCTCTCAGAGTGCAGTGAATGTCAGAGGGATGTGAGGGATCGACAATATACTCTCATATTCCATTACCTCTACTGATAACTGTTTCAGTACTGGTTTGGCTATCTGCTATATGTGTATGGGTGTCTTTGGTAAGTATGTTTTCATTTACTTAAGACACTCTCAGCTATGGTTTGGCACTTTATGAATTTATATAAAGTTCTAAATATAAATATTGTACTTATATTTGCCATGATTCAGGTTTTCAGTATATTTCCTTTTCTTTCATGTAATTGGCAAGAGTCCACGAGCTAGTGACATATGGGATATACAATCCTACCAGGAGGGGCAAAGTTTCCCAAACCTCAAAATGCCTATAAATACACACCTAACCACACCCACAATTCAGTTTTACTAACTTTGCCTCCTATGGAGGTGATGAAGCAAGTTTGTGCTAAGATTTCTACGTTGACATGCGCTTCTCAGCATGCTGAAGCCCGATTCCTCTCAGAGTACAGCGAATGTCAGAGGGATGGGAAGGGATTATCACCTATTGAATGCAATGATTTCCCTAACGAGGGTCTATTTCATAGGTTCTCTGTTATCGGGTGTAGAGATTCATCTCCTAACTCCCTTTTCAGATCGACGATATACTCTCATATACCATTACCTCTACTGATAACTGTTTCAGTACTGGTTTGGCTATATGTGGATGGGTGTCTTTTTGGTAAGTATGTTTTTTATTACTTAAGACACCCCAGCTATGGTCTGGCACTTTATGCATTTATATAAAGTTCTAAATATATGTATTGTACTTATATTTGCCATGAGTCAGGTTCATGTATTTCCTTGTGCAGACTGTCAGTTTCATATTTGGGAAATAAAACATATTAAGAAATATTTTTTTCTTACCTGAGGTTTAGTCTTTTTTCAAATTGCTAGACTTTATTGCATCATTCTTGGCGCGAGAATTTTTTTGGTGCGAAAAGTACGTCCATTGACGCAAGTTCGTCACTTCCGGTGTCATAGTTGATGCGGAAGTCTTACACACGGTTGCGTCGTTAGTGACGCAAGTGTGTCATTTCCGGATATTGGCGCCAAATATTTTTCTCTTACGTTGTGCGTCATACTTGACGCCAAATTTTTCATTCGTTTTATACCCCATTGCTGTTTGCCTCTTGCCTTTTATCTATGTCAGAGGGCTATGCTGTTTGCATTTTTTTCCCATTCCTGAAACTGTCATATAAGGAAATTGATAATTTTGCCTTATATGTTTTTTCTTTTACATTTTGCAAGATGTCTCAATCTGATCCTGCCTCAGAAGTATCTGTTGGAACGTTGCTGCCTGACATCGGTTCTACTAAAGCTAAGTGCATTTGTTGTAAGATTGTGGAAATTATATCTCCGAATGTCATTTGTAATAGTTGTCATGATAAACTTTTACATGCAGAGAATGTATCCATCAGTAGTAGTACAATGCCAGTTGCAGTTCCTCCAACTTCTAATGTACATGATATACCTATGAATTTTAAAGAATTTGTTTCTGATTCTATTCAGAAGGCTTTGTCTGCATTTCTGCCTTCTAATAAACATAAAAGGTCTTTTAAAACTTCTCATAAAGTTGCTGAAATTTCAAATGACCGGCAACATAATGATTTATCCTCCTCTGATGAGGATCTATCTGATTCAGAAGATCCTTCCTCAGATATTGACACTGACAAATCTACTTATTTGTTTAAAATAGAGTATATTCGTTCTTTGTTAAAAGAACTGTTAATTACTTTGGATATTGAGGAAGCTAGTCATCTTGACATTAAGACTAGTAAGCATTTAAATGCTGTTTTTAAACCTCCTGTGGTTACTCCAGAGGTTTTTCCTATTCCTGATGCAATTTCTGATATGATTTCTAAGGAATGGAATAAGCCAGGTACTCCTTTTATTCCTTCTTCAAGGTTTAAAATTTTTTATCCGTTACTAGCAATTTCTATAGAGTTTTGGGAAAAGATCCCCAAAGTTGATGGGGCTATTTCTACTCTTGCTAAACGTACTACTATTCCTATGGAAGACAGTACTTCTTTTAAAGATCCTTTAGATAGGAAACTTGAATCCTATCTAAGGAAAGCCTATTTATATTCAGGTCATCTTCTCAGGCCTGCAATTTCTTTGGCTGATGTTGCGGCTGCATCAACTTTTTGGTTGGAGAATTTAGTGCAACAAGAATTGGATTCTGACATATCTAGCATTGTTCGTTTACTGCAACATGCTAATCATTTTATTTGTGATGCCATTTTTTATATTATCAAAATTTATGTTAGATCCATGTCTTTAGCTATTTTAGCTAGAAGAGCTTTGTGGCTTAAATCTTGGAATGCTGATATGACATCTAAGTCCAGATTATTATCTCTTTCTTTCCAAGTTAATCATTTATTTGGTTCTCAGTTGGATTCTATTATTTCAACTGTTACTGGAGGAAAGGGTTTTTTCTGCCTCAGGATAAAAAACCTAAGGGTAAATCTAAGGCTTCTAACCGTTTTCGTTCCTTTCGTCAAAATAAGGAACAAAAATCAAATCCTTCCCCCAAGGAATCTGTTTCCAATTGGAAGCCTTCCTCAAATTGGAATAAATCCAAGCCTTTTAAAAACCAAAGTCAGCCCCTAAGTCTGCATGAAGGTGCGGCCCTCATTTCAGCTCAGCTGGTAGGGGGCAGATTAAGGTTTTTCAAGGATTTTTGGATAAATTCTGTCCAAAATCAATGGATTCAGAGCATTGTCTCTCAAGGGTATCGAATAGGATTCAGAGTAAGACCTCCTGTGAGAAGATTTTTTCTCTCACGTATCCCAGCAAATCCAGTAAAAGCTCAGGCTTTCCTGAAGTGTGTTTCAGACCTGGAGTCTTCAGGGGTAATCATGCCGGTTCCTTTTCAGGAACAGGGTCTGGGGTTTTATTCAAATCTATTCATTGTCCCAAAGAAGGAAAATTCATTCAGACCAGTTCTGGATCTGAAAATTTTGAATCGCTATGTAAAAGTACCAACTTTCCAGATGGTGACTATAAGGACTATTCTGCCTTTTGTTCAGCAAGGACATTATATGTCTACAATAGACTTGCAGGATGCATACCTTCATATTCCGATTCATCCAGAACATTATCAGTTCTTGAGATTCTCTTTTCTAGACAAGCATTACCAATTTGTTGCTCTTCCATTTGGCTCAGCAACAGCTCCAAGAATCTTTTCAAAGGTTCTAGGTGCCCTACTCTCTGTAATCAGAGAGCAGGGTATTGCGGTGTTTCCTTATTTGGACGATATCTTGGTACTAGATCAGTCTTTACGTTCTGCAGAATCTCACACAAATCAACTAGTGTTGTTTCATCAAAAACATGGTTGGAGGATCAATTTACCAAAAAGTTTCTTGATTCCTCATACAAGGGTCACCTTTTTAGGTTTCCAGATAGATTCAGTGTCCATGACTCTGTCTCTAACAGACAAGAGACGTTTGAAATTGGTTGCAGCCTGTCGGCACCTTCAGTCTCAGTCATTCCCTTCAGTGGCTATGTGCATGGAAGTTTTAGGCCTCATGACTGCAGCATCGGATGCGATTCCTTTTGCTCGTTTTCACATGAGACCTCTCCAGCTTTGTATGCTGAATCAATGGTGCAGGGATTATACAAAGATATCACAGTTAATATCCTTAAATCCCAATGTACGACACTCTCTGACGTGGTGGTTAAATCACCTGCGTCTAGTTCAAGGGGCTTGCTTTGTTCGGCCAACCTGGACTGTGATCACTACAGACGCAAGTCTTTTAGGTTGGGGAGATGTTTGGGGATCTCTGACAGCACAAGGGGTTTGGAAATCTCAAGAGGCGAGATTACCAATCAATATTTTAGAACTCCGTGCAATTCTCAGAGCTATTCAGTTTTGGCCTCTGTTGAAGAGAGAACCGTTCATTTGCTTTCAGGCAGACAATATCACAACTGTGGCATATGTCAATCATCAGGGTGGGACTCACAGTCCCCAAGCAATGAAAGAAGTATCTTGGATACTTGTTTGGGCGGAATCCAGCTCCTGTCTAATCTCTGCGGTGCATATCCCAGGTGTAGACAATTGGGAGGTGGATTATCTCAGCCGTCAGACTTTTCATCCAGGGGAGTGGTCTCTCCATCCAGATGTATTTTCTCAGATTGTTCAGATATGGGGTCTTCCAGAGATAGATCTCATGGCCTCTCATCTAAACAAGAAACTTCCCAGAAACCTGTCCAGGTCCAGGGATGTTCGGACGGAAGCATTGGATGTGCTGACACTTCCTTGGTGTTATCATCCTGCTTACATTTTTCTGCCTCTAGTTCTTCTTCCAAGAGTGATATCCAAAATCATCATGGAACAATAGTTTGTGTTGCTGGTGGCTCCAGCATGGCCACACAGGTTTTGGTATGCGGATCTTGTTCAGATGTCCAGTTGCCAACCTTGGCCACTTCCGTTAAGGCCGGACCTTCTGTCTCAAGGTCTGCTTTTTCATCAGGATCTCAAATCATTAAATTTGAAGGTATGAAAATTGAACGCTTAGTACTAAGTCATAGAGGTTTCTCTGACTCAGTGATTAACACTATGTTACAAGCTCGTAAATCTATCTCTAGAAAGATTTATTATCGAGTTTGGAAGACCTACATTTCCTGGTGTTCTTCTCATAAATTCTCTTGGCATTCTTTTAGAATTCCTAGAGTTCTACAGTTTCTTCAGGATGGTTTGGATAAGGGTTTGTCTGCAAGTTCCTTGAAGAGGCAAATATCTGCCCTTTCTGTTTTATTTCCCAGAAAGATTGCTAAACTTCCTGATATTCACTGTTTTGTACAGACTTTAGTTCGTATTAAGCCCGTCATTAAATCAATTTCTCCTCCTTGGAGTCTTAATTTGGTTTTGAAGGTGTTACAGGCTCCTCCATTCGAGCCTATGCATTCTTTGGACATTAAACTTCTTTCTTGGAAAGTCTTGTTCCTTTTGACCATCTCTTCTGCTAGAAGAGTTTCTGAGCTATCTGCTCTTTCTTGTGAATATCCTTTTCTGCTGATTTTTCATCAGGATAAGGCGGTTGTGCAGACTTCATTTAAATTTTTGTCTAAAGTTGTAAATTCTAACAACATTAGTAGAGAAATTGTTGTCCCTTCCTTGTGTCCTAATCCTAAAGAAATCTTTGGAAAGATCCTTACTTTCTTTGGATGTGGTAAGAGCTTTGAAATATTATGTTGAAGATACTAAAAATTTCAGGAAGACTTCAAGTCTATTTGTTATATTTTCTGGTCCTAGGAAAGGTCAGAAGGCCACTGCTATTTCCTTGGCTTCTTGGTTAAAGCTTTTGATTCATCAAGCTTATTTGGAGTCGGGTCAGGCCCTGCCTCAGAAAATTACAGCTCATTCTACTAGATCAGTCTACACTTCGTGGGCTTTTAAGAAAGAAGCTTCAGTTGATCAGATTTGCAAAGAAGCAACTTGGTCTTCTTTGCATACATTTACTAAATACTACCATTTTGATGTAGTTACTTCTTCAGAAGCAGTTTTTGGTAGAAATGTTCTTCAGGCAGCTGTTTCAGTTTGATTCTTCTGCTGATGTTTTAGGTTTTTCTTTTCATTATGAGAAAAACTTATATTTTGGGTTGTGGATTATTTTTTCAGCGAGAAATGGCTGTTGTTTATTTTTATCCCTCCCTCTCTAGTGACTCTTGAGTGGAGCTCCACATCTTGGGTATTGATATCCCATACGTCACTAGCTCATGGACTCTTGCCAATTACATGAAAGAAAACATCATTTATGTAAGAATTTACCTGATAAATTAATTTCTTTCATATTGGCAAGAGTCCATGAGGCCCACCCTTTTTATGGTGGTTATGATTTTTTTTGTATAAAGCACAATTATTTCCAAATTCCTTTGTTGATGTTTTTTACTCCTTTCTTTATCACCCCACTACTTGGCTATTCGTTAAACTGAATTGTGGGGGTGGTGAGGGGTGTATTTATAGGCATTTTGAGGTTTGGGAAACTTTGCCCCTCCTGGTAGGATTGTATATCCCATACATCACTAGCTCATGGACTCTTGCCAATATGAAAGAAAATAATTTATCAGGTAAATTCTTACATAAATTATGTTTTTTGCAGACTGTCAGTATCATATCTGGGAAATGCTTTTTTTATGAAAAATTATTTCATACCTGGGGTATAGTCTCTTTCAAATTGACTGTCTTTTAAATTTGCGGGCAAAATTAGGCTTGCGAGGGCGCAAAATGCCAAAATTTATGACGCAAGTGTTTCGTTTCCGGACGTTTTTGGCGCCAAAAAATATTTTTCTATTTGTTGTGCATCATACTTGGCGCCAAATATTTTCAATATTTAAGACCCCATTCCCTTTGCCTCTGGCCTTTTTCTATGTCAGAGGGCTATGCTGTTTGCATTTGTTCCCATTCCTGAAACTGCCATATAAGGAAATTGATAATTTTCCTTTATATGTTGTTTCTTTCTCTTACATTTGCAAGATGTCTCAATCTGATCCTGTCTCAGAATTTACTGCTGGATCCCTGCTGCATGATAACGGTTCTATGGGAAGTGGAATGATCTTAGAGTGCGCCCGAGAATTCTCAAGATGAGAAAAACTCAGTCTTAGTTTGCCTAGTATATTGATAATAATTAATTGAGATTGTGTTGTGATAGAGCAATTACGTTTCAACTATGTGTTTACGTTGATAAAGATTAATATTAATCTAAATATATGTTCCAATATGCTTTGATATGTAATAAAATACGGTATTTAATTGCTCTAAATGACAAATACTCAGATGTTTAAAATAAATATAGTTTACAGTTTAAAAAATGCAATTCACAATAAATAAATACAGTTGATAAAGTAAAATGTTTCAATAGTAATATACATACATTTCATAAGAGGATAAGATAAAAATAAAAAAAATAATAAAAACTAGATGTATTTCACCCCTGGTTAAATTAAACCGGATCCGGTATTTACACTTATCATGAATTTCTATGGTAATGAATTAAAAAATAATAGATATATATATAGGCTGTTCACAATGGTTACAATTTATGTGTTGCTGAGTTTAATGTATAATTATACTATTTAGACTCGATCTGTAGATTAATCTGTAGTTGTTGAATTCTCTTATATAGCCGTTTCACCTAAAAATAGCAACTCCCGCAATTTGTGAACCGAGTTATGTATATGTGAATGAATAACAGTCAGTTAGAAAGACCAAACAGATTAGTTAAAATTGGATAAAACATACATGAGTGTATACATAAGTTTGCCCGGGACTTATGATTTTCTTTTACAGGTACCTTTGATTGTAATTGATGGCAGAATACTTCTGCTTACTATACCGGTATAGGTTTTTTGATTCCGTGTATGAGTTCCGTGGATAAGATGCTTTTAGTCTTGTTCTTTGTGTCTTTTTAGGTTTTTTGAAAGAAGAACCCACCAGGGGGTATTATTGAATCCAACGGCTTGAAATAGTTGGTATACTTAGTGCAATGTGATGGCTTTTTTAGCCGCAGATCTTTTTCTCAGTATTTGCGAAATAGGTTATGACTGGGGATTCGTGCTGGCACAAATTCTTTGTTGTACTTCAGCTGCCTCTGGCTATGTTCCTTCTTAAAAGGCCGGTTACCTCCGGATGGTGGTCTGTACTTTATCCTCAAGTTCTTGATGCGGTGTGATGATTGTTATAGCCGCAGGTCTTTATCTTGGTGTTTGCAGCATAGAGTACTGCATAGAGAGCAGCTGGCACAATTTCTTTGTTTTACTTTAGCTTCCTCTGGCTATGTTCCCTCTCGATAAACCTGGTAACTTAGGATAGTGATCTGTGTTTTATCCTTAAATTCCAAGTTTTAGCAAACTAAAACTGTTGTCTTTTCGTAAAAGCAACAGAGTGTCAGTAAATTGAAACAATTGTTTGTTGTAGCAGCGGAGCAATTTTTTTATTTTTATCTTATCCTCTTATGAAATGTATGTATATTACTATTGAAACATTTTACTATATCAACTGTATTTATTTATTGTGAATTGCATTTTGTAAACAGTAAACTATATTTATTTTAAACATCTGAGTATTTGTCATTTATAGCAATTAAATACCGTATTTTATTACACATCAAAGCATATTGGAACATATATTTAGATTAATATTAATCTTTATCAACGTAAACACATAGTTGAAACGTAATTGCTCTATCACAACACAATCTCAATTAATTATTATCAATATACTAGGCAAACTAAGACTGAGTTTTTCTCATCTTGAGAATTCTCGGGCGCACTCTAAGATCATTCCACTTCCCATTTGCAGTAAACTACTTTAGTTTATTTTACGGTTATTTTTTAGGTAAAACCGTTTCTTTGGAGTGTTTTTTCTGCCATATAAAACAGCACAATCTACTGGGGTATATCTGATATTTTCTGTCTTTGAGAGATTCTATCAAACCTAACCATGATAACGGTTCTACCAAAGCTAAGTGCATTTGTTGTAAACTTGTGGAGATTATACCTCCAGCTGTGGTTTGTAATAGTTGTCATGATAAACTTTTACATGCAGAAATTGTATCCATCAGTAGTAGTTCATTACCGGTGCTGTTCCCTCAACATCTAATGCACTAGATATACCTGTAAATGTAAAAAGATTTTATTTCTGATTCTATTCAGAAGGCTTTGTCTGCCATTCCGCCTTCTAATAAACGTAAAAGGTGTTTTAAAACTTCTCAAAGAGTTGATGAAATTTAAAACGACCAGCAACATACTGATTTATCTTTCTCTGGTGAGGATCTGATTCAGAAGATCCTGCCTCAGATATTGACACTGACAAATCCTCTTATTTATTTAAAATGGAGTATATTCGTTCTCTATTAAAAGAAGTGTTGATTACATTAGATATGGAGGAAACTAGTCCTCTTGATATTAAAACTAGTAAACGTTTAAATTCTGTTTATAAACCTCCTGTGGTGGTTTTTTCAGTTCCTGATGCTATTTCAGATATGATTTCCAAGGAATGGAATAGGCCTGGTACTTCTTTTATTCCTTCTTCAAGGTTTAAAAAATTGTATCCTTTGCCAACTGTTAGTTTGGAGTTTTGGGAAAAAATCCTCAAAGTTGATGGGGCTATCTCTACTCTTGCTAAATTTACTACTTTTCCTACGGAAGATAGTACTTCTTTTAAAGATCCTTTAGATAGGAAACTTGAATCTTATCTAAGGAAAGCTTCTTTATATTCAGGTAATCTTCTTCGGCCTGCAATTTCTTTGGCTGATGTTGCAGCTGCTTCAACTTTTTGGTTGGAAACTTTAGCGCAACAAGTATCGGATCATGATTTGTCTAGCATTGTTAAATTAATTCAACATGCTAATAATTTCATTTGTGATGCCATTTTTGATATCATCAAAATTGATGTTAGATATATGTCTTTAGCTATTTTAGCTAGAAGAGCTTTATGGCTTAAATCTTGGAATGCTGATATGACTTCAAAGTCCAGATTGCTATCTCTTTCTTTCCAAGGTAATAAATTATTTGGTTCTCAGTTGGATTCAATTATTTCAATTGTCACTGGGGGGAAGGGAGACTTTTTGCCTCAGGATAAAAAACCTAAGGGCAAATCTAAACCTTTAAACCGTTTTTGTTCCTTTCGACATAATAAAGAACAGAAATCTAATCCTTCCCCAAAGGAATCTGTTTCCAATTGGAAGTCTTCCTCAAATTGGAATAAATCAAAGCCATTTAAGAGATCAAAGCCAGCCCCCAAGCCCGCATGAGGGTGCGGCTCTCATTCCAGCTCAGCTGGTAGGGGGCAGATTAAATTTTTTCAAAGATGTTTGGATCAATTCAGTCCAAAATCATTGGATTCAGAGTATTGTCTATCAGGGGTACAGAATAGGTTTCAGAGTAAGACCGCCTGTGAGAAGATTTTTTCTATCACGCATTCCAGTGAACCCAGTAAAGGCTCAGGCTTTCCTGAAGTGTGTTTCAGACCTGGAGTTATCAGGGGTAATCATGCCAGTTCAGTTTCAGGACCAGGGTCTGGGGATTTATTCAAATCTATTCATTGTCCCAAAGAAAGAAAATGTATTCAGACCAGTTCTGGATCTAAAGATTTTGAATTGATATGTAAGAGTACCAACTTTCAAAATGGTGACTATAAGGAATATTCTGCCTTTTGTTCAGCAAGGGCATTATATGTCAACAATAGACTTACAGGATGCATATCTTCATATTCCGATTCATCCGGATGACTATCAGTTCCTGAGATTCTCTTTTCCAGAAAAGCATTACCAATTTGTTGCTCTTCCTTTTGGCCTAGCGACAGCTCCAAGAATCTTTTCAAAGGTTCTCGGTGCCCTACTCTCTGTAATCAGAGAGCAGGGTATTGCAGTGTTTCCTTATTTGGACGATATCTTGGTACTTGCTCAGTCTTTATGTTCTGCAGAATCTCACACAAATCAACTATTGTTGTTTCTTCAAAGACATGGTTGGAGGATCAATTTACCAAAAAGTTCTTTGATTCCTCAGACAAGGGTAACCTTTTTAGGTTTCCAGATAGATTCAGTGTCCATGACTTTGTCTCTAACAGACAAGAGACGTTTAAAATTTGTTGCAGCCTGTCGGAACTCAGTTTCAGTCATTCCCTTCAGTAGCTATGTGCATGGAAGTTTTAGGTCTTATGACTGCAGCATCGGACGCGATCCCCTTTGCTCGTTTTCATATGAGACCTCTCCAGCTTAGTACTGTATGCTGAACTAATGGTGCATGGATTATACAAGGATATCACAATTGATATTCTTAAATCCCAATGTTCAACTTTCTCTCACTTGGTGGTTAGATCACCATCGTATAATTCTAGAGGCCTCTTTCGTTTGTCCAACCTGGACTGTGATCACAACAGATGCGAGTCTTTCAGGTTGGGGAGCTGTCTGGGGATCTCTGACAGCACAAGGAGTTTGCAAATCTCAAGAGGCGAGATTACCAATCAATATTTTGGAACTCTGTGCGATTCTCAGGGTTCTTTAGTTTTGGCCTCTGTTGAAGAGAGAACCGTTCATTTGTTTTCAGACAGACAATGTCACAACTGTGGCATATGTAAATCATCAGGGTGGGACTCACAGTCCTCAAGCTATGAAAGAAGTATCCCGGATACATGTTTGGGCGGAATCCAGCTCTTGTCTAATTTCTGCAGTTCATATCCCAGGTATAGACAATTGGGAAGCGGATTATCTCAGTCGTCAGACTTTACATCTGGGAGAATGGTCTTTGTTCAGATGTGGGGGCTTCCAGAAATAGATCTGATGGCATCTCATCTAAACAAGAAACTTCCCAGGTACCTGTCCAGGTCCAGGGACCCTCAGGCGGAAGCAGTGGATGCATTGACACTTCCTTGGTGTTATCAACCTGCTTATATTTTCCCGCCTCTAGTTCTTCTTCCAAGAGTGATCTCGAAAATCATCATGGAGTAATTGTTTGTGCTGCTGGTGGCTCCAGCATGGCCTCACAGGTTTTGGTATGTGGATCTTGTTTGGATGTCCAGTTGCCAACCTTGGCCACTTCCCTTAAGGCCAGACCTTCTATCTCAAGGCCCGTTTTCCATCAGGATCTCAAATCATTAAATTTGAAGAAGGTATGGAAATTGAACGCTTAGTGCTTAGTCATAGAGGTTTCTCTGACTCAGTGATTAATACTATGTTACAGGCTCGAAAATCAGTTTCTAGAAAAATTTAGTATCGAGTTTGGAAGACTTACATTTCATTGTGTTCTTCTCATAAATTTTCTTGGCATTCTTTTAGAATTCCTAGAATTTTAGAATTTTACAGTTTCTTCAGGATGGTTTGGATAAAGGTTTGTCTGCAAGTTCCTTGAAAGGACAAATATCTGCTCTTTCTGTTTTATTCCACAGACAAATTGCTAATCTTCCTGATATTCACTGTTTTGTACAGGCTTTGGTCCATATCAAGCCTGTCATTAAATCAATCTCTCCTCCTTGGAGTCTTAATTTGGTTTTGAAAGCATTACAGGCTCCTCCATTTGAGCCTATGCATTCTTTGGACATTAAATTGCTTTCTTGGAAAGTGTTGTTCCTTTTGGCCATCTCTTCTGCTAGAAGAGTTTCTGAATTATCTGCTCTCTCTTGTGAATCTCTTTTTCTAATTTTTCATCAGGATAAGGCAGTTTTGCGGACTTCATTTAAATTCTTACCTAAGGTTGTGAATTCTAACAACATTAATAGAAAAATTGTTGTCCCTTCTTTGTGTCCTAATCCTAAGAATTCTTTGGAGAGACCTTTACATTCTTTGGATGTAGTGAGAGCTCTGAAATATTATGTTGAAGCTACTAAAGATTTCAGGAAGACTTCTAGTCTATTTGTTATCTTCTCTGGTTCCAGAAAATGTCAGAAGGCTTCTGCCGTTTCTTTGTCATCATGGTTAAAGCTTTTGATTCATCAAGCTTATTTGGAGTTGGGTAAGACCCCGCCTCAGAGAATTACAGCTCATTCTACTAGATCAGTTTCCACTTCTTGGGCTTTTAGGAATGAAGCTTCAGTTGATCAGATTTGCAAAGCAGCAACTTGGTCTTCTTTGCATACTTTTACTAAATTCTACCATTTTGATGTATTTGCTTCTTCGGAAACAGTTTTTGGTAGAAAAGTTCTTCAGGCAGCTGTTTCAGTTTGATTCTTCTGCTTCTAATTTAATTTTTTTCTTTTTCATTATGAGACTTAAGCTTATGATTTGGGTTGTGAATTAATTTTTTTCAGCGGAAATGGCTGTTTTTATTTTTTATCCCTCCCTCTCTAGTGACTCTTGCGTGGAGTTCCACATCTTGGGTATTGATATCCCATACGTCACTAGCTCATGGATTCTTGCCAATTACATGAAAGAAAACATAATTTATGTAAGAACTTACCTGATAAATTAATTTCTTTCATATTGGCAAGAGTCCATGAGGCCCACCCTTTTTTTTGGTGGTTATGTTTTTTTTGTATAAAGCACACTTATTTCCAAATTCCTTTGTTGATGCTTTTTACTCCTTTCTTTATCACCCCACTTCTTGGCTATTTGTTAAACTAAATTGTGGGTGTGGTGAGGGGTGTATTTATAGGCATTTTGAGGTTTGGGAAACTTTGCCCCTCCTGGTAGGATTGTATATCCCATACGTCACTAGCTCATGGACTCTTGCCAATATGAAAGAAATGAATTTATCATGTAAGTTCTTACATAAATTATGTTTTTCTGTCTGATAAAATAAATAATTTCATCAAGCTGCAGCCTGATTTCCTAAGATAAAAGTGATATTAGTGAGGAAACAGGAACTAAACAGTTAGCAGATTCTACACTGCTACATCAGTTTCTAATGGTAACCAGGCTGTGTAATGTTTGTCAGGGGAATTACTTGTAAAATAAATCTATAGTTCATAATCAGACCACACATTACTAGACTCACTATGTACTGAGGATTACAAGAGACAGGCCTAGGAGAACCAGACTTTTCCTTATATTACACGACTATTACACAACAAAGGGTACTTTAGTGATACAAAGCTGGACAGAACAAGGTGCGAGTTTCATTGGATTCTATAGATACCACAGGTAGCGCCACTATGTTGGGTCCCTAAGGAATAGAGGCCAGCAGTGATATCTCATATGCACCTTTATAAACACATATTCTGCACAAACTTCTTAAAAGTAGAAATGTTGTCTCCTCAATTAGATCATCGCTCACACCAGTCTCATACAATGTGGAATTGCTAGGTGGTTTATACAGGTATACCTCACTTTACAGCACTTCACTTTACAGCGATTCGCTAATACAGCGCTCTGTGGAGCTAAAGTTCAGCCTCCAAGAATTTTGAAACAGTGCTGTAATCATTGTGAGATTGCAAGAAAAGTGACTGGCACCATTTTGTTATGCTTAGTTCACTCTGTTTACAGCATTACAGTGCAATCTGTGTCTCAGTGCTATAGTCAGGCAAATTTTACTACAGTAATTGTCACTATTTTACAGGTACAGTATTTATTGAATCCTAATTGAATACTGTGCTGTACTAGTGTTAATCTAAACATAGCACTACTGCACCCCTAATATATGTTAGTTCAAACATTTTTTTGAAGTCTTTAAACACACTGGCAAGTGAATAAAAAGCTAAAACTGCCTTGTTTCACTTTATGGCGGTTTTCACTTTACAGCGGGGCTCCGGTCCCTAACCCGCTGTATGAGCGGGGTATACCTGTATGTGAGAATGCTCCAAGGGCTGTCTATAGAACTCTGTCCTACAATAATTAGCTTACTAAGCAGGACAAGATTATACCCTAGAGAAGAATAGGGGGACTTAGAAGTAAGAATATTTGAAAGTGAATTAAATATGCACCACTATTTACAGACTTCAGCCTATCAGGAGGAGCTGACTAGGATTCCCACTCAATTTGAATAAAGTTGCCTATCAGACATTACTATGCGAGGCAACTGGCACTTACAAGGTGACTATTAACTTCCCCTGCCAGGTCTACCCTCCCAGTCTACACTAACCAATGGCTGAAAGACTTGGAGATATTAGTTTAGAACACTGGCACATAAATAAATCAACACACAGGTACCTTCCCTGGCTAGACTCCGATGCATATATCCTTAAAAGGACAGTATACTGTAAAATTGTTTTTCCCTTAATGTGCTTCCAATTACTTTTTTACCAACTGCAGAGTATAAAATGTAAGATAATTGTCTTTCTAAGGTTAATTTGTGTACATAAAAAAAGCTGATTTTTTGTTCTGTAGTCACAACCTATTAAAATGTGTTGAGTTTGTATAATCAGATCTCATTACTTTTTCACATTGTGTACATAGACATGATTCTTTAGCTTATATCTGTCCATAAACCAAAGACCGATACCTGGAGAGAACAATGGAAAATTAACATTTTATTACCTTATCTCTTCTATACCCCACTGGGAGTGTAATTTCTTCTGCTAGCTGTGTTTACACATCAAATCTATAGCTTGGACCTAAGGCCAGAAACTTTCAGAATAGGTGGGGATATGACAGGCTAAATCAACTATTGCAAATGCCAATATAAGGTTAAGGGGAAAACTTGTAAACAATTTAATACACTCTGGCAGGTAAAGTGGATCATTGGGAATAAATATAAGGGGAAAATGTTTGAGTAAACAGTCCCTTTAACTTTCCAGGAGTTGCTTGAGGACTTTGGAGAAACAGGTACATTATCACACCTGTAAATCCCTGTGCCTTCTGTACCACAGTGGTAACATTCCTCAGACCCCTATTTGGTGATACTTTTTCAGTTTACCACTAAGTGACCCTTCTAAACATGAAATCAAAGCCCCCTTGTGCATTTAGAGCACATGTTTTACAAATAGTACTGAACAGGGTGGATACAAATCTATGATTTAAAAAAATAAAATAAAAAAATCAGATTTTTTTCGATTTAAATAGGAGTTTTTAAAAAATAAAATGCATTTTGAGGAAAAATATATTTAAATATAGCTTTCTATTTAGGATACAAAATCATCCAAAGGTTATTTATCCTGAAATAAGGATTATTTTTTAATTATTAAAACTGTGAATTTGTCTTCAGAATTAAGAAGCCTCTTCTTCACAGCAAAAATGTTATAGAATAAACAAAGTTGAGAAATAGACCTTAAAGGGACCTACACCCAAAATGTTTCTGTTAGGATTCAGATAGAAAACACAATTTTATACAACTTTCAGATTTACTTATATTATCAAATTCATTCTCTTGGTATTCTTTGTTGAAGGAGCAGCAATGCGCTACTGGGAGCTAGCTCAACACATTGGTCATGCAACCACCAATCAGCAGCTCCCAGTAGTGCATTGCTGCTCCTGAGTCTGCCTAGGATTTTTTTCAACAAAGGATACCAAGAGAACATAGCAAATTAGATAATTGAAGTACATAGGAAAGTTGTTCCTAGCGACTTACGCTAGAATCATTACCGCAATCTCAGAGCTGTGGTTAACTGTTTCACGAAATAAAAAAATTTCACAAAACACATCAAAAAAACATTACAAAGTACAGTTACACTCATAATAAAACCATCTAATCATAATTATTAAAAAAAATATTGCAAAAAAAAAGTTAAAAGGGCACAAAGAAATGAGATCTCTGTGAATTAGAAATAAAATGGCAGTCAAAGGACTTTAACATAGACATACATACATATACACGTCTAAAGATGTATATATATATATATATATATTATGGCTGGGCGATATGGGCGATTTTTTTTAAATAACTGTTAAACATACATTTCTCACTAAAATAAAATGCATTAAATGTTAATTAATTGTATAGCAGATGCTTTAAATTCCTGTGTTAGGGTCTGTTTGTCAGAAATAATTTAGAACAAAACAAACTGACATTTTTAAATTCCCAAGATTCCACTTTAACTGAAGAAAGGCAAATGACATAGCCTATCCCCAGGATACTCTGACAGGAGTGTACATAAGTGTGAGATATTCCTTATTAATACCGAGGTAAAACCACTTATAAATGCATGCAGAGTGCAGACTCAGCAAATCCTCCTGCTTTGTATGTGAGCTGGGAACAGGGGAGAGCACTAAAGGAAGTAAATGCTGTGCAAGGATGGGGTTAAATGTGATTCATAATTACTGAGATTATAGAGTGCTCCACAAGGTTCTGGTTCCGATGTCAGGGTTACGCTTTCCCCTGTTAGCTCAGCCTGTACACGCACCCAGTGATCATGCAGAAAGTGGTCCAGAAGTCCAGACTTACAAGCTCTAGTCCAGACAGCCCTAGTGAGAGGGGAGAGAAGGTGCTTGCACAGACCCGGTTTACTCGGCAGCAAAGAGCTAGCCTATACGAACCCCCTCCTTTACGTAATAGGGGGCGGGGCTAAAAATTGCATACTCTCGCAGTTTTAAAACTGCAGCGATTAATCGCGGTTTAAAACCGCATCCGCAAGTAATCGTGCAGCCCTAATATATATATATATATATATATATATATATATATATATATATATATATATATATATATATATATATATATATATACACACACATACATACATACATACACAGTATACATATATATATATATTTATATGTGTATATATGTATTTACAGACATATATATGTAAACATATATAGACATACGTGGCAAGACATTTTGCAGATGGACATTTGGCCGACACACAAGTGGCTGTCAGATAACAGTCCAGCCACGAGATAGATAGATACATAGATTAGATAGATAAATAGACGTGATAGATAAATTCAATAGATTCGATAGATAGATTCAATAGTCAGACAGAGAATTACAAGACGAGCAGGCTGGAACCCATGGTAAGGTTCCCATAGGCGGTTGTGGCGCCCAAGGCTCTGATTAGAACAGAGCACTCTGGAGCGTATCTGCCCTCGGCCGAAATAGTAACATGCTTCTGCCTTCTGTCCGTTGGCTAAATGTCCGTCTGACAGAATGCTGTCTGCCAAATATCCGTCTGCATTTTGTCAGAGCACCTAAATATATATACAGGTGGCCCTCGCTTTACAACGGTTCAATTTACACCGTTTCAGAATAACAACCTTTTTTTCCAGTCATGTGACTGCTATTGAAAAGCATTGAGAAGCAGTGCATTTATTAAAATAGCCAGTAGGTGGAGCCGTCCGCTTGTTGCAGCAAAGCCAAGCAAGCTGAAATGAATCAGTTTAACCAGACCTGAGCTATCGAGCAGATTTCAAAGGAACAAGATCTTCCAGTCTATAAATCAGTCCAGATTGGAATGCATAGAAAGAACTGTTTGCAGAAAAATGCAAGTGAAGTCTGTGTTGTGTGATTATTTTATTAGGTTTATAAAGCTGTTTAGCAAATATTTTTGTTCATTTAACTTAGTTTAATTATATATTCTGTGTTGTGTGATTATTTTATTAGGTTTATATTGCTGTTTAGCATTTAAAGTCTTCATTTCAAAGCTTTAAAAATAATGTATAAGGTGTTACTTATGACAATTTGGAGAGGGGCCTGGAACCTATCTCCCTCACTTCCCATTGACTTACATTATAAACTGGGTTTCAATTTACAATGGTTTCGATTTACAACCATTCCTTCTGGAACCTAACCCCGGCGTAAACTGAGGGCTACCTGTATATATATATATATATATATATATATATATATATACACACATACACACACACACATTAGAGCCCTTTGCAATTAAGTAGTTGGAAACATGAAAAACAATATTTATGCAATATCAATTTTTAATAAAGCCTTATACTGTGTATTTACTGAAAATCTTTCACATTCAATGTTCTGCACATAGCAGAATTTGTTCTAAGTATATCTAATTGTATATTCCTATATATACTGTATATCTGTGTATATCTATACCTATATATAATCATGTATATACAGTTAGGTCAGTAAATAATTGGACACTAACACAATTTTCTAATTCTGGCTCTATACGCCACCACAATGTATCTGAAATGAAACAACCAAGATGCAATTGAAGTGCAGACTTTCATCTTTAATTCAAGGGGTTGAACAAAAATACAGTATGAAACTATTAGAAATTGCAACCATTTTCATACACAGTCATCATATTTCAGGGGCTCAAATGAAATTGGACAAATTAACACAATCATTAATAAAATGTTCATTTTTAATACTTTGTCGAGAATCCTTTGCAGGCAATGACTGCTTAAAGTCTGGAAGTTCACCAAACGCTGGGTTTCCTCCTTTGTGATGAACCCTCTCTATTTGCTCTCAAGAAGTCTTCTCTTTATGGTAGACTAGGATCATGATATGCCCCTACCTCCTGAAGACCGTTCTTTACTTGGTTGAATGTTGTGCAGGGGTGTTTCTTTACCATGGAATGGATCCTCCGATCCTCCACCACTGTTGTCTTCTGTGGACGTCTAGGGCTTTTTGTATTGCAGAGCTCACCAGTGTGTTCTTTTTTCTCTCAGAATGTACCAAACTGTTGATTTGGCCACTCCTAATGTACTCTGGGTCACACAGGGCTTATAATATATTATATATATATATATATATATATATATATATATATATATATATATATATATATATATATATATATATATATACACATATACATATACATATACATATACTTTTTGAGGAAAAATCTACGTAGTTGCTATTTAAGATTCATTATAATCCAAATGTTATTCATCCTGAAATATATATTAGTTTTTAATTATATAGCAAGATGCTGTATATTCATGGCTTAAATGTTTTTTTTTGTTGGTAATTAATTAATCCATTCACAGAGGTTTCTATCAGATTATTTTGGACAATTTTTAAAACTTTAAAGGGACATTAAACCCACATTTTTTCTTTCATGATTCAGATAGAAAATATATTTTTAAACAACATTCCAATTTACTTCTATTATCTAATTTGCTTCATTCCCTTGATATACTTTTCTGAAAAACATATCTAGATAGGCTCAGTAGCTGCTGATTGGTGGCTGCACATAGATGCCTCGCGTGATTGGCTCACCCATGTGCATTTCTAGTTCTTCAACAAAGAATATCTAAAGAATTATCAAATTAGATAATAGAAGTAAATTGGAATGTTGTTTAAAATTGTATTTTCTATCTGGAACATGAAAGAAAAAATTTGGGTTTAATGTCCCTTTAAGGTATAATCACATATTATTGGTTTTGTAGTTCTAAAAACTTAATTTGTATCTGCATAAATAACATGCCTCTTCTTCTCAGCAAAATTTTATAAAATTAACATACAGAGTTGATAAATAGACCTTAAAGGGACATAATCATGAAAGATAACTTTTGGGTTTCAGATAGAAAATACAATTTTCAGATTTACTTCTATTATTAGATTTGCTCGATTCTCTTAGAATCTTTAGTTGAAGGAGAGCAATGCTCTACTGGGGCCTATCTGAATACAATGGATGATACAGTGACAAGCAGCTAGCTCACAGTAGTGAATTGCATCTGAGTGAGCCTACCTATGCAGGCTTTTCAACAATGGATATCAAGAAAACAAATCAGATAAGAGAAGACAATTGGAAAATTGTTAAAAATGTCATGTTCTTTCTGAATCATGAAAGTTTAATTTTTACTTTCCTTTACTTTAATGCCATTGCTCCCCTGCAAATTATGTATACAGAATTAACCCATACTAAGTTTCAAGAAGTTTACTGAATTGTGATGACGATTGGTGGCCGAAGCCTTTTGGCCTCTCCTCTGTCCAGAATAAACGACAAACAGAGAAGAAGTTTGCCGAAAATCTTTAGTTGCCTGTAAATAGAACTTCAGGGCACGGACTACGTCCAGATTATGCAAAAGACGTTCCTTCTTTGAAGAAGGATTAGGACACAAAGATGGAACAACAATCTCTTGATTGATATTCCTGTTAGAAACTACCTTAGGTAAAAACCCAGGTATAGTACGCAGAACTACCTTATCTGAATGAAAATCAGATAAGGAGAATCACAATGTAAGGCAGATAACTCAGAGACTCTTCGAGCCGAGGAAATAGCCATCAAAAACAGAACTTTCCAAGATAACAGTTTAATATCAATGGAATGAAGGGGTTCAAACGGAACACCTTGAAGAACTTTAAGAACTAAGTTTAAGCTCCACGGCGGAGCAACAGTCCTAAACACAGGCTTAATCCTAGTTAAAGCCTGACAGAAAGCCTGAACGTCTAGAACTTCTGCCAGACGTTTGTGTAAAAGAATAGACAGAGCAGAAATCTGTCCCTTTAAGGAACTAGCAGATAAACCCTTTTCTAAACCCTCTTGTAGAAAAGACAATATCCTAGGAATCCTGACCTTATTCCATGAGTAACTCTTGGATTCACACTAATATAAATATTTACGCCATATCTTATGGTAAAATTTTCTGGTAACAGGTTTCCGAGCCTGTATTAATGTATCAATAACCGACTCCGAGAAACCACACTTTGATAGAATCAAGCGTTCAATCTCCATGCAGTCAGTCTCAGTGAAATTAGGCTTGGATGGTTGAAAGGACCCTGAATTAGAAGGTCCTGCCTCAGAGGCAGAGACCATGGAGGACAGGACGACATGTCCACTAGGTCTGCATACCAGGTCCTGCGTGGCCACGCAGGCGCTATCAGAATCACTGATGCTCTCTCCTGTTTGATTCTGGCAATCAATCGAGGCAGCAACGGAAACGGAGGAAACACATAAGCCATCTTGAAAACCCAAGGGGCTGCTAGAGCATCTACCAGCACCGCTCCCAGGTCCTTGGATCTGGATCCGTAACAAGGAAGCTTGGCGTTCTGGCGAGACGCCATGAGATCCAGTTCTGGTTTGCACCAACGATGAATCAGTTGAGCAAAGACCTCCGGATGAAGTTCCCACTCCCCCGGATGAAAAGTCTAGCGACTTAGAAAGTCCGCCTCCCAGTTCTCCACGCCTGGGATGTAGATCGCTGACAGGTGACAAGAGTGAGACTCTGCCCAGCGAATTATCTTTGAGACTTCTAACATCGCTAGGGAACTCCTGGTTCCCCCTTGATGGTTGATGTAAGCCACAGTCGTGATGTTGTCCAACTGAAATCTGATGAACCCCAGTGTTGCTAACTGAGGCCAAGCTAGAAGAGCATTGAATATTGCTCTTAACTCCAGAATATTTATTGGGAGGAGTTTCTCCTCCTGAGTCCACGATCCCTGAGCCTTCGGGGAGTTACAGACTGCTCCCCAGCCCAGCAGGCTGGCATCTGTTGTTACAATCGTCCAATCTGGCCTGCGAAAAGTCATTCCTTTGGACAGATGAACCGGAGACAACCACCAGAGAAGAGAATCTCTGGCCTCCTGGTCCAGAATCAGTAGAGGGGACAGATCTGAATAATCCCCATTCCACTGACTTAGCATGCATAATTGCAGCGGTCTGAGATGCAGGCGCGCAAATGGCACTATGTCCATAGCCGCGACCATTAAGCCGATCACTTCCATGCACTGAGCATGGCCTTGAAATGGAATGAAGGACACGGCAAGAATTTAGAATCTTTGATAACCTGGACTCCGTCAGGTAAATCTTCATCTCTACAGAATCTATCAGAGTCCCTAGAAAAGGAACCCTTGTGAGTGGTAACAGAGAACTCTTTTCCAAGTTCACTTTCCACCCATGCGACCTCAGAAATGCAAGAACTATCTCTGTATGAGACTTTGCATTTTGAAAACTCGACGCTTGTATCAGAATGTCGTCTAGGTACGGAGCCACCGCTATGCCTCGCGGTCTTAGTACCGCCAGAAGTGAACCCAGAACCTTTGTAAAAATTCTCAGGGCCGTAGCTAACCCAAAGGGAAGAGCTACAAACTGGTAATGCCTGTCTAGAAAGGCAAACCTTAGGTACCGGTAATGATCCTTGTGAATCGGTATGTGAAGGTAGGCATCCTTTAAGTCCACAGTGGTCATATACTGACCCTCTTGGATCATGGGTAGGATAGTTCGAATAGTTTCCATTTTGAACAATGGAACTCTTAGGAACTTGTTTAAGATCTTTAAGTCCAAGATTGGTCTGAAAGTCCCTTCTTTTTTGGGAACCACGAACAGATTTGAGTAAAATCCTTGCCCTTGTTCCGTTCGCGGAACTGGGTGGATCACTCCCATTACTAAGAGGTCTTGCACACATTGTAGAAATGCCTCTTTCTTTATTAGGTTCATTGATAACCTTGACAGATGAAATCTCCCTTGAGGAGGAGAAGCTTTGAAGTCCAGAAGATATCCCTGAGATATGATCTGCAACGTCCAGGGATCCTGGACATCTCTTGCCCAAGCCTGGGCGAAGAGAGAGAGTCTGCCCCCCACTAGATCCGTTTCCGGATAGGGGGCCCTTCCTTCATGCTGTCTTCGGGGCAGAAATAGGCTTTCTGGCCTGCTTGCCCTTGTTCCAGGATTGGTTGTTTTTCCAACCCTGTCTGTAACGAGCAGCAGTTCCTTCCTGTTTTGGAGCTGAGGAAGTTGATGCTGCTCCTGCCTTGAAATTATGAAAGGCACGAAAATTAGACTGTTTGGCCTTTGATTTGGCCCTATCCTGAGGAAGGGAGTGACCCTTACCTCCCGTAATGTCAGCAATAATTTCTTTCAAACCGGGCCCGAATAAGGTTTGCCCTTTGAAAGGAATATTAAGCAATTTTGATTTAGAAGTCACATCTGCTGACCAGGATTTAAGCCATAGCGCTCTACGCGCCTGGATGGCAAAACCGGAGTTCTTAGCCGTTAGTTTGGTTAAGTGCACAACGGCATCCGAAACAAATGCATTAGCTAGCTTAAGTGCTTTAAGCTTGTTCATGATCTCATCCAATGGTGCTGTGCGAATGGCCTCTTCTAGAGACTCAAACCAGAAAGCCGCCGCAGCAGTGACGGGCGCAATGCATGCAAGGGGCTGTAAAATAAAACCTTGTTGAACAAACATTTTCTTAAGGTAACCTTCTAATTTTGTATCCATTGGATCTGAGAAAGCACAACTATCCTCCACCGGGATTGTGGTGCGTTTAGCTAAAGTAGAAACTGCTCCCTCCACCTTAGGGACCGTCTGCCATAAGTCTCGTGTGGTAGCGTCTATCGGGAACATTTTTCTAAATATAGGAGGTGGGGAAAAGGGCACACCGGGTCTTTCCCACTCCTTGCTAATAATCTCTGTAAGCCTTTTAGGTATAGGAAAAACGTCAGTACACACCGGCACCGCATAGTATTTATCCAGCCTACATAACTTCTCTGGGATCGCGACCGTGTCACAATCATTCAGAGCCGCTAGCACCTCCCCTAGTAATACGCGGAGGTTCTCAAGCTTAAATTTAAAATTTGAAATTTCTGAATCCGGTCTCCCCGGATCAGATCCGTCACCCACAGAATGAAGCTCTCTGTCCTCATGTTCTGCAAATTGTGACGCAGTATCAGACATGGCCCTCGTGTCATCAGCACGCTCTGTCCTTAACCCAGAGCTATCGCGCTTGCCTCTTAACTCAGGCAAATTAGATAATACTTCTTTCATAACATTAGCCATATCTTGTAAAGTGATTTGTAAGGGCCTTGATGTACTTGGCGCCACAACATCACGCACCTCCTGAGCGGGAGGCGCAGGTACTGACACGTGAGGAGATTTAGGCGGCATAACTTCCCCCTCGATGTCTGGTGATAATTTCTTTACCGGTAAAGATTGACCTTTATTTAAAGTAATATCAATACAATTTTTTACACATATTTCTATTGGGCTCCACATTGGCTTTTAAACATAATGAACAAGCAGATTCATCTGTATCAGACATGTTTAAACAGACTAGCAATGAGGCTAGCAAGCTTGGAAATTACTTTCAGAAAATTTTCCAGCAATGTAAAAAACGCTGCTGTGCTTTTAAAACACAAAAAAAAGACAAGTACAGTTGAAATAACAATGAACAATTCAGTTATAGCAACCAAATTTTACATTAAATGTATGAAATCAGCAGAGGATTGCACCCACTAGTAATGGATGATTAACCCCTTAATACCCAAATACGGATAAACAAATTAACAGTTAAACGTTAACGTTTTTATCACAGTCAAACACACTGTCACAGGTCTGCTGTGACTGATTACCTCCCTCAAATATAAATTTTGAAGACCCCTGAGCTCTCCGGAGACGTCCTGGATCAAGGAGGAAGAAACAGGAAGACTATGATTGAATTTTAACTGCGCAACAAGGCGCTAACACAAAGCCCCTCCCAGTCATATTACACAGTGGGAGACCAGCTATAATGGTTTCTATGCCGTTAGCCATGTGGAAAAATCATGCCCAAAGAGATTTATCACCAAGTACCTCACAAAACGATTAACATGCCAGTAAACGTTTGAAAAAAACAACATTACATATGTCGTGTAAAGTTATCACTAAGCCTGCTACCAGTCGCTTCTACTGCAGTTAAGGCTCATACATTATTACAGTATTACCAGTATTTTGTCAGTCAAAATCTATTCCATAGAAAATAACTCTACTGTGTATACATTTACCAGTCTGATACCAGTCGCTACTACTGCATTTTAGGCTGTACTTACATCATATGGGTATCGGCAGTGTTTTCTTAGTCAATTCCATTCCTAGAAAATATTTTACCGCACATACCTCATTTGCAGGGGACCCCGCATGCTATTCCCTTTTCTGAAGTTACCCCACTCCTCAGAATGTGCGAGAACAGCCAGTGGATCTTAGTTACGTCTGCTAAGATCATAAAAAACGCAGGCAGATTCTTCTTCCAATACTGCCTGAGAGAAAAAACAGCACACTCCGGTGCCATTTAAAATAACAAACTTTTGATTGAAGAATAACTAATTAAAAAACTCCTAACTCCTCTCTCGACCTCCTTCTTTGTTGAGTGTTGCAAGAGAATGACTGGATATGACATGTGAGGGGAGGAGCTATATAGCAGCTCTGCTTGGGTGATCCTCTTGCAACTTCCTGTTGGGAAGGAGAATATATCCCATAAGTAATGGATGACCCGTGGACTGACTACACTTAACAAGAGAAAACAGCATTTAAACGTTTATTAGACTGAACGTCAATAGGACTGGTTACCTCAATATCCAAAATAATTAACACTTCTTTTAATAAAGAACGCATATACTCTATTTTAAATAAATAAGTAGATTTGTCAGTGTCAATGTCTGAAGAAGGATCTTCTGTATCAGATAGATCCTCATCAGAAGAGGATAAATTATGTTGTTGGTCATTTGAAATTTCATCAACTAAATGAGAAGTTTTAAAAGACCTTAACATTTATTAGAAGGTGGAAATGCAGACAAAACCTTCAAAATAGAATCAGAAACAAATTCTTAAAAATGTACAGGTATATCATGCACATTAGAAGTTGAATGAACTACAACTGGAAATGTGCTATTACTGATGGATACACTAACTGCATGTAAAAGTTTATCATGACAACTATTACAAATGACATTCGGCGAAATAATTTCAACAATTTTACAACAAATGCACTTAGCTTTGGTAGGACCGATGTCAGGCAACAATGTTCCAGCAGAAACTTCTGAGGCAGGATCAGATAAAGACATCTTGCAAAATGTAAGAGAAAAAACAACATAAAAAGCAAAACTATCTATTTCCTTATATGACAGTTTCAGGAATGGGAAAAAAGCAAATAGCATAGGCCTCTAATAGAGAAAAAAATCAAGAGGCAAACATCAATGGGGCATTGAAATAAGGAAAAAGTTTGGCGCCAAGTATGACGCACAACGTAACGTAAACTTTTTGGCACCAAAAATAACCGGAAATGACACACTCGCGTCACTAATGACGCAACCGTGTGAAAGGTCTCGGCGTCAAGTATGATGCCGGAAATTATGAAGTTGCGTCATAGACGTATTTTTCCGTGCCAAAAATAGTTTCGCGCCAAGAATGACGCAATAAAGTTTAGCATTTGACGCACCTGCGGGCCTAATGCCACCCGTAATTTGCAAGAAGTAGCCAATTGAAAAAAAGACTAAACCCCAGGTAAGAAAAAAAAAATTTCTATAAAAGATGTTTATTTTACCCAAATATGAAACTGACAGTCTGCAGAAGGAAATACATGAACCTGACTCATGGCAAATATAAGTACAATACATATATTTAGAACTTTATATAAATGCATAAAGTGCCAAACCATAGCTGAGGTGTCTTAAGTAATAAAAAACATACTTACCAAAAGACACCCATCCACATATAGCAGATAGCCAAACCAGTACAGAAACAGTTATCAGTAGAGGTAATGGTAAATTGAGAGTATATTGTTGATCTGAAAAGGGAGGTAGGAGATGAATCTCTATGACCGATAACAGAGAACCCATGAAATAGACCCCCGTTAGAGAAATCATCGTATTCAATAAGTGATACTCCCTTCACGTCCCTCTGACATTCGCTGTACTCTGAGAGGAATCGGGCTTCAACAATGCTGAGAAGCGCATATCAACGTAGAAATCTTAGCACAAACTTACTTCACCACCTCCATAGGAGGCAAAGTTTGTAAAACTGAATTGTGGGTGTGGTGAGGGGTGTATTTATAGGCATTTTGAGGTTTAGGAAACTTTGCCGCTCCTGGTAGGATTGTATATCCCATATGTCACTAGCTCATGGACTCTTGCCAATTACATGAAAGAAAATTGGGTTCAGTGTCCCTTTAAGTTTTATTGTTTAATAATGTTTCATGTATGCCATATATTCTTTACTTGTTATGAAGAACAAATTATCATTTTATATACAAAGTAATATATAATATGTAAAATAAACTATATTAGTGAACATACACATCACATATGTACACTAACCTGTGCCCTGTGTGCGTGATGTGTATATCCACTAATATGTACACACACCTGTGCCCTGTTTCCCACAGACACACCACACAGACTCACCTGTGTCATTTCCCACAGACACATCTCACATGTACACTCAACTGAGCGATGCAACCCTCACACATCGCACACATACACTCATCTGTGCCCTGTTTTCCACAGACATGTCACACACAAACACTTGCATGTGCCCTCTTAAGTGTCACACATGTACACTAAGATTTACCCTGATTTCTTTAGACATGTCACACACGTACACTCACCTGTGCCGAACTTCCCAAAGACATGACACACAAATACACTCACCTGTGCCGAACTTCCCAAAGACATGTCTCACACGTACACTCACCTGTGCCCTGCATCCCTCTCAAGTGACACACATATACACTCACCTGTGCCCTGCTTCACTTAGACATATAACACACGTATACTCACATGTGCCCTGCTTCACTTAGACATATAACACACGTATACTCACATGTGCCCTGCTTCACTTAGACATATAACACACGTATACTCACATGTGCCCTGCTTTCCTAAGACATGTCATACTTGTACACTCACCTATCCCCTCCTTACCATAGACATGTCACACACTTACACTCACCTGTGCCCTGCATCCCTCAGACACATCACACACATACACTCACCTGTGCCCTGTATCCCTCAGACACATCACACACATACACTCACCTGTGCCCTGTATCCCTCAGACACATCACACACATACACTCACCTGTGCCCTGTATCCCTCAGTCACATCACATGTACACTCACCTGTGCCCTGTATCCCTCAGACACATCACACACATACACTCACCTGTGCCCTGTATCCCTCAGACACATCACACACGTACACTCACCTGTGCCCTGTATCCCTCAGACACATCACACACGTACACTCACCTGTGCCCTGTATCCCTCAGACACATCACACACGTACACTAACCTGTGCCCTGTATCCCTCAGACACATCACACACGTACACTCACCTGTGCCCTGTATCCCTCAGACACATCACACATGTACACTCACCTGTGCCCTGTATCCCTCAGACACATCACACACGTACACTCACCTGTGCCCTGTATCCCTCAGACACATCACACACGTACACTCACCTGTGCCCTGTATCCCTCAGACACATCACACACGTACACTCACCTGTGCCCTGTATCCCTCAGACACATCACACACGTACACTAACCTGTGCCCTGTATCCCTCAGACACATCACACACGTACACTCACCTGTGCCCTGTATCCCTCAGGCATATCACATATGTACACTCACCTGTGCCCTGTATCCCTCAGACACATCACACACGTACACTCACCTGTGCCCTGTATCCCTCAGACACATCACACACGTACACTCACCTGTGCCCTGTATCCCTCAGACACATCACACATGTACACTCACCTGTGCCCTGTATCCCTCAGACACATCACACATGTACACTCACCTGTGCCCTGTATCCCTCAGACACATCACACACGTACACTAACCTGTGCCCTGTATCCCTCAGACACATCACACACGTACACTCACCTGTGCCCTGTATCCCTCAGGCATATCACATATGTACACTCACCTGTGCCCTGTATCCCTCAGGCATATCACATATGTACACTCACCTGTGCCCTGTATCCCTCAGACACATCACACACGTACACTAACCTGTGCCCTGTATCCCTCAGACACATCACACATGTACACTCACCTGTGCCCTGTATCCCTCAGACACATCACACATGTACACTCACCTGTGCCCTGTATCCCTCAGACACATCTCACACATACACTCACCTGTGCCCTGCATCCCTCAGACACATCACACATGTACACTCACCTGTGCCCTGTATCCCTCAGACACATCACACACGTACACTCACCTGTGCCCTGTATCCCTCAGACACATCACACATGTACACTCACCTGTGCCCTGTATCCCTCAGACACATCACACACGTACACTCACCTGTGCCCTGTATCCCTCAGACACATCACACACGTACACTCACCTGTGCCCTGTATCCCTCAGACACATCACACACGTACACTCACCTGTGCCCTGTATCCCTCAGGTACATCACACACGTACACTCACCTGTGCCCTGCATCCCTTAGATACATCACACATGTACACTCACTTGTGCCCTGCATCCCTCAGACACATCACACATGTACACACACCTATGCCCTGTATCCCCCAGACACATCACACACGTACACTCACCTGTGCCCTGCATCCCTTAAATACATCACACATGTACACTCACCTGTGCCCTGCATCCCTCAGACACGTCACACACGTACACTCACCTGTGCCCTGCATCCCTCTCACGTGTCACACACATACACTCACCTGTACTTATATTGTTACACATTTCCTGCTCTGCAGCATCTGGCATATTTCTTTGCCACTGATCTTCTGTTTGTTCCGTGTTACATGAAATCTTAGCATCATTTTCACCTGAAGAAAAAAAACAAAAAAAATAAATCACTCTTTACAATTTCCGTTGTCACTTTTAAAAAAATAATAAAAAAAAATAGTTTAAAACAAAATGTGAAAATGTGTGTAATTTAAGGTAAATACACCTGAGCCTACATCACTAGCAGTCACGTCAGTAAGAAACATTCTATGTAATGACATCAGCACAACAGTAAATACAACCGGTGTCATGCAGTAAAGTGAGTAAATTAGTATCAGTTATATTACTCGCTGCAAGCACAGCCCCAAATGTAACCAATCAGAATTCTATTTACTTCTATTATCAAATTTGCTTAATTCTTCAATATCTTTTAATCCTTTGCTGAAGGATCAACATTGCACTGCTGGCAGCTAGATCAACACCTCTAGTTAGCCAATCACAACAGACACATGTGTGCAGACACCAATCAGCAGCTAGTTCCACTAGTGTAGGATATGTGCATATTCCTTTTCAACAAGGGATAATAAGAGAACAAAGCACATTCTCTTTCTTACACCTGCACCTCTAACTACACAACTTACCCTGCTGTGCAAACCATTTGAAAAGCTGCACCTCTAACTACACAACTTACCCTGCTGTGCAAACCATTTGTAAAGCTGCAGCTCTAACTACACAACTTACCCTGCTGTGCAAACCATTTGTAAAGCTGCAGCTCTAACTACACAACTTACCCTGCTGTGCAAACCATTTGTAAAGCTGCAGCTCTAACTACACAACTTACCCTGCTGTGCAAACCATTTGTAAAGCTGCACCTCTAACTACACAACTTACCCTGCTGTGCAAACCATTTGTAAAGCTGCACCTCTAACTACACAACTTACCCTGCTGTGCAAACCATTTGTAAAGCTGCAGCTCTAACTACACAACTTACCCTGCTGTGCAAACCATTTGTAAAGCTGCAGCTCTAACTACACAACTTAACCTGCTCTGCAAACCATTTGTAAAGCTGCAGCTCTAACTACACAACTTACCCTGCTGTGCAAACCATTTGTAAAGCTGCACCTCTAACTACACAACTGACCCTGCTCTGCAAACAATTTGTAAAGCTGCACCTCTAACTACACAACTTACCCTGCTGTGCAAACCATTTGTAAAGCTGCACCTCTAACTACACAACTTACCCTGCTGTGCAAACCATTTGAAAAGCTGCACCTCTAACTACACAACTTACCCTGCTGTGCAAACCATTTGAAAAGCTGCACCTCTAACTACACAACTTACCCTGCTCTGCAAACCATTTGTAAAGCTGCACCTCTAACTACACAACTTACCCTGCTGTGCAAACCATTTGTAAAGCTGCACCTCTAACTACACAACTGACCCTGCTGTGCAAACCATTTGTAAAGCTGCACCTCTAACTACACAACTTACCCTGCTGTGCAAACCATTTGTAAAGCTGCACCTCTAACTACACAACTTACCCTGCTGTGCAAACCATTTGAAAAGCTGCACCTCTAACTACACAACTTACCCTGCTCTGCAAACCATTTGTAAAGCTGCACCTCTAACTACACAACTTACCCTGCTGTGCAAACCATTTGTAAAGCTGCACCTCTAACTACACAACTGACCCTGCTGTGCAAACCATTTGTAAAGCTGCACCTCTAACTACACAACTTACCCTGCTGTGCAAACCATTTGTAAAGCTGCACCTCTAACTACACAACTTACCCTGCTGTGCAAACCATTTGAAAAGCTAATTCATCTGAAAGATATCTCAAATCAAGACACTGAGTGCACTTATTTCTTATATCTGTTGAGCTAATATGGAATTGCTTTTAACTTTTATTATTGTAACAACTCTCTTGTCTCCCCTTCTACCCTGTCTCAAACTACACCTCCCCCTTACTTTATAACCAGGAGTTTTCACCTCACCATTCTGTTTCTTACAGCTGCACCTCTAACTACACAACTTACCCTGCTCTGCAAGCACCAGCCCTCCAATCCTCCCTGGTGTTAACCTTAATATATAAACACCTCCTAACAGCAATTAAGTGCAGCTGTCACTAATAATCCAGGATAGAAACACTACTTTATTCCCACAGCCTCTATACTGACACTTAAAGGGACACTGTAGCCAAAAAAAAATATTTTGTGATGCAATTTTAAGCAACTTTCTAATTTACTCCGATTATCAAATTGTCTTCATTTTCTTGTTATGTTTATTTGAAAAGCAAGAATGTAAGTTTAGATGCTGGCCCATTTTAGGTGAACAACCTGGGTTGTCCTTGCTGATTGGACAGCACCTTTAAACAAGTGCTGCCAATGGTTCTGAACCCACAATTTGCTGGCTCCTTAGCTGAGATGCCTTCTTTTCAAATAAAGATTGCAAGAGAATGAAGAAAAATTGATAATAGAAGTAAATTAGAAAGTTGCTTACAATTACGTGCTCTATCTGAATCATGAAAGAAAAAAATTTGGGTTCAGTGTCCCTTTAACCACATTCTGTTACTCTTTTCCTATCCTCATTTGCCCACTCACCACACACTTTTTCTTATTCTTTGCTTACATCACTACTCTCTCTCAGTTTACCCTGCCTTATATCAGACATATTTCCCTTCTCCCTTACCTTCTGTGTCCATTCCCTCTCCTTTTAGATTGTAAGCTTGAGAGCCTCTCTACCTGTAGGCCACTTTGTGTTTGAAGTGAACTACTACTGATTGTGCTCAAGGGCAGGGCATTCCTCTCCTTTTGTATAACTCAATTATTGCACCTACAACTGTAATGCACCCCAATAATGTACTTGTTTGTTTGTGTATGTAATGCATCCCTGTAATGTTTTATTATTACTTGTATAGCGATGCGTAATCTGCTGGCGCTTTATAAATACCTGATAATAATACCTAGAGCGTGGATCCTCGCTCATTCTGTATACACTCTGTGTATAGCCCACAGCAGTACAGCAGGAAAAAGGGATATTAAGAGATGTCTCAAACAGACAGCAATGTACAAATACAAGCACAGACTTTCTTCTCTCTCAAAACGGCCTCAGAGAGGGATGAACCTATTCTTGAAATTGAGGCTATCTTCATGACTGATCACACCAAATTCCCTCTAATGGCCCTTTTTGAGGAGATGGCGCAATTGCTCATTAAAGAGAACAGACTCAAATGGGACATTTTGACCTTAAATAAATATAATGAACTAGGTCTTATACCAAGAGGACTACACCTGAATACGTTTCCTACTTTCTCTACCGAAAATAAGGAGTTTATAAGATTGTGGAATGATGCATTATCTGATTGCTCTTTTAGATTAATGATTCTCCTTGTTCAATACAAAACTACACAATTGAAAGTGATTACAGATAAGATAACACTTATACAAGAAGAAATGAATACTCGTAGTTTAGATCAAGATTACCGAACATTAGACGATATTTTACAGGAGACGGTACCAGGGGCTAAGGCGCAGCTACTTGAAATTAAACACAACAAGTATGTCAGGGACCAGACTGAATACAATAATAATTTGGTATATGTTTGGAATAGGAAAGAACTTTTTTCAAAAAGAAATTAATTTGATAATAGGAGAGGTTCGGGCAATCATAAGAGAGGCCACAGAGGTAGAGGTAGGAGGGGCAACAGGATAATACCATTTTCTGATAAAGAAATGGATTCCCAAGGTGATAGCTCAGCATCAGGGGGTGAGGATACAGATACTGATTACACACCCTATCCTTAAGCAATGTAACAAAACATGAAACCCAGGGTACCAATCAGCCTACACAGGTAGTCAAACCCAAGGAAGGCTGTGTCCATCTAAATCCCATATTAAAATATGAAACACCTTATACGTATTCTAAATATAATTTACAAAGAAAAGTACATCATACGGAAAGAGTGGAA
The DNA here is from genome assembly GCF_027579735.1 of Bombina bombina. NCBI lineage: Eukaryota > Metazoa > Chordata > Amphibia > Anura > Bombinatoridae > Bombina > Bombina bombina. The sequence goes on along the minus strand of NC_069502.1, from coordinate 813,128,745 downwards.
GGGGAACCCAGCACTGTAGAAAGAACACAGTTGAACCAGGTTTTTTCAATTGCACCCCCCCCAAGATTAGACTGGGGGGTGATACAAGAGAGGAGATACACATTGAGGAAAAAGTAACAGAACCATCAACAATGAGTGTGATAAATCTGTCTTCATATCATTTCAGTGATGTAGAAAAGAGAGTATTGGAATTAGGGCTAGGTTTTGTACCAACAACAGGTTTAAATTTCTTTAATACACTTCTTGATGTTAACAGATTCATTAGGAAAATCACTCTGTAAAAACACTTTTCAAAAATTAGTTTAGAAGAGCACAGTGATTTTAACATCAATAATATTGAACAATTGACTTCTGAACCCTTAATGGATCATTTGAACTTTGATGAGTTATGTAATCTGAGAACTATGGAGTCACTCCTTATGGAAGGGGAAGCAGACTCAGATAACACAAATATAAATTTACCAAAGTTCAAAAATCCATCATTGTTCTACCCTATACAGGACAGAGGTCCTGTGATTGAAAAATTTCCAAAAAAGGGTGAAACAAGACTTGACAAAATTGTACTATCAAGAAAAACTATACAAACTCAATGTTCCATTATCTGAAAGAAAAGCCCTAAATAACTAAAGTAACAACAAAGACATAGTGATCCGTTCCGCTGACAAAGGGGGGTCTATAGTTGTTATGGATAAAACTGACTTTGTCAAGGAAGCCCAAAGACAGCTCTCAAATTTCCATGATTACAGAGTGCTTTATCATGACCCCACTAAAGTGTTTCAAAAACAACTTAAGGATCTAGAGAATGATGGCTTAGAATTGGGCTGTTTTTAGGGTTAGGGTTAGACCAGTGAATATCTAAATGTGTATTCAAACATCTCCCAAAAGTGTACAAGACACTTACCAATATTGTAGGGAGACCCATTGTCAGTGGTATCCGGTCACTAATGGAACATCTGTCTGAATGGCTAGATGCCATATTGCAGCCTATGATGAAATCATTGGCTAGCTGTGTTCAAGATACCAAGCATATTTTGAATTTGGTTTTGGTAACTTGGAGTACTGACCTAACTTGGATAACTGTGGATGTTAGATCCCTGTACTCCTCAATTCCACATAAAGAGGGTTTAAAAGATATAATGTATTATATGCAAATGCATTATGCTACTGATTTTAATCTGTGTAAATTTGTGGTGATGATTACTGATTTGAAGGTAAATTCTATCTCCAAGTATGTGGATATACGTCTATGGGGCTAAATTTGCCCCCTCCTACGCCAACCTGTTCATGCCACATATTCGGAGATAGAAATCCGCACAAAGAGGAGATTACATTCTTCAAAAAGGTTCATAGATGATCTTCTGTTTGTGTGGAATAATGAGAACGATAGAATCCCTGATTTCATTGATTATTTGAATAATAATGACAAGGTTATTGATTTTACCTACAAATCTGAGAGGGTCAGTGTGAATTATCTGGATATAACCCTAACAGGTATTCCTGGTTCAAAAGTAGCATCAAACACGTTGCTACATGCCAATAGCTGCCATCCAAGTTTATATAAGGCTGTAGCCAAGGGACAATGCATCCATATAAAGAGAAATTGTACTTAAAACACTTAAAAAAAGAGTTAGAAGCTAAGATATTGGCCTCTTTTTCGAAAGGCCTTAAACTTAGAGATATATGGAGAATCCAACATCCAGATGAGAAAATGTTTACATGCGAATCCAAATCATATCGCACACTTTCAAGAATAGATATGTTCTTAGTGACGGAAAGGTTATTACAGCTAGAAATCAATGCAGATATAAAGAGCATAATCATATCAGACCATGCAATTATTTCTATGTCTGTTCAGCTGGGGAGTAAAAGGGAAAGTCTATGCGGCAAATTCATTTTTCCCTCTTTTCTGCATTCTAATATTAGCTTTAGAAACTGGATGATTCAAAAATGGAGGGATTATGCCTCTCTGAATAAAGAATATCTGTCTAAAATAGAAATATTTTGGGAGGCTGCGAAGGCCTTTCTTAGAGGGGAAATAAAGGCGTATATGGTTAAAAGAAAAAGAAAGTCAAGAGCAAGGGAACTACAGCTAACAAACCAACTTAAAAATAAATTTACAAAATATAAAGTTGACTCTAATAGGGATAATTGGGTGACTTACCAAAAGGCAAAAACAGAGATCTTTTTAACCCAACACCAGATACAAGAGGATCTTAAAAATAAAGCAATTTTCGGTACTTTTTCCCCAAAAACGGCTAGAATGCTATCAAACATATCTAAAAGTAGGAAGAAAAATAATTATATTGGGACAATCATATCTGAGGGTATCAAATATAATACCCCAAAAGATATAAATAGGCAATTCCAGCTATTCTTTCAAAAACTATATTCTCCTGTAGAAGTCAATAAGGAGGCGAAAGAATGCTTTTGGAAGAATCTCAAAGTACCAAAAATATCTCCAGATCAATTAACTTCAATTAATAAAGAGATTACGGTAGAAGAGACGTTAAAGGCAATTAAAGAGTCAGCCTTGGGGAAGGCTCCAGGCCCTGACCAATTGCCAATTGAATTTTATAAAGTGCTCTCAGACGAAATTGTTCCTACTATGACTAAGCTATTTAATAAATATTTTTTGTATCAATTTAAACCTTTCAAATCTTTTACCGCATCAAATATCACACTCATCCTTAAAAAAAGGACATTTATGCTTACCTGATAAATTGATTTCTTCTACGATACGACGAGTCCATGGATTCATCCTTACTTGTGGGATATTATCCTCCTGCTAACAGGAGGCAAAGAGCACCACAGCAGAGCTGTATATATAGCTCCTCCCTTTCCTCCACCCCCAGTCATTCGACCGAAGGTTTAGGAAGAGAAAGGAAAAGCTAAAAGGTGCAGAGGTGACTGAAGTTGTAAAAATAAAATATAAAATATAATCTGTCTTTAAAATGACAGGGCGGGCCGTGGACTCTTCGTATCGTAGAAGAAATCAATTTATCAGGTAAGCATGAATTTCCTTTTCTTCTACAAGATACGACGAGTCCATGGATTCATCCTTACTTGTGGGATACAATACCAAAGCTAAAGGACACGGATGAACGGGAGGGACAAGACATATACCTAAACGGAAGGCACCACTGCTTGAAGAACCTTTCTCCCAAAAACAGCCTCAGAAGAAGCAAAAGTATCAAATTGGTAAAATTTGGAAAAAGTATGAAGGGACGACCAAGTCGCAGCCTTACAAATCTGTTCAACAGAAGTATCGTTTTTAAAAGCTCATGTGGAAGCCACAGCTCTAGTAGAATGAGCTGTAATTCTTTCAGGAGGCTGCTGTCCAGCCAGGGCCGGACTGGGATCAAAAAGCAGCCCTGGAAAAATTTGGAGACCAGCCCTATTTTTCATTGAGTTTGTAGAATGCACACGCCCATTTTTCCTCAAAGGGTATACTGAGGTACTCCTTCCCACCAGTCATATTTTTCAGACATAATTATATTAGTTAAAAAAATAAAAAATAAAAAGGGATCTAGGGAATTAACTAGGTTTCCATGTATTCATATTCCTGATATGAATTTAGCATACATATTTCAAGTGAATAAATTATATATATATAAATATCTGCAGTGTATTTTACCACATTCCATCTTTAATTTTCCTATTCACTATCTGTCACTCATCCTGGGGAAAATATTTACCTACTGAATTGCTATTTACCTGTTATTATAACCCCTAAGCATTTATGTGTCAGCTCCTGGGGTGATCCATACACTAAATATACAAAAAATAGAATACTGCTACAAGACTTAATTGCCTTTTATTTGTGTACTTAATGCAAAGACAGCATTTAAAAATAGGGAAAGGTGCAGCCTAACAAACATGCTGCTAGTGCTTTGAACCTATAGTGCACTGTTAGCAAAACGTGTGTTAAGTCATCTGTCAAGAGGCATAGTACTCACTGCTGGCTGTTCATCAGTTTACTTGCATTAGAGATTCACTTAGTCTTTATATATATATATAGTGGGGGGGATTATGAAATCATGGGGGCTAAAAACAAAATCAATGAGTCACATATATACACACACAGCAATGATGGTGTAGTAGTATTAATGCCATTAATGCCAAAACTAAGTACATAACAGTTGAGCAGTTAATACTACTATTTTTTTTTTTTTTTTAAACAGCAAGGGTAATATAATTTTAATAATTTAAATTTTACATACATTTATAATTATGCTGCACTGTCTGCACGAGCTGGTGGTGGTAGTTCTATTATTCACTCATTGTCTGACAGTGACACTGAATACTTCACAGAGAGACAGACAGTACTGACTCCAAATCTATACTCACGTCTCTGGCTGGAATGGCTGGCTGCCTGCCTCTGCGTGTGTGACCCCACATGGCCTCCAGGCTGCCTCCTCCATCTACTGTCTGAAGCTCACACTCCCCAGCCTGGCTGGTAGCGTCCCAGACTCCCAGGCTGAGGGCTCCCTCCACAATATGTCACGTGGGTCACGTAAGCCGCAGCCGGGCCGACCCGGCCCACCCCCACATTCCTTATTCTCTGAGTCCCTGGCCACCCTCATACAGTGACAGACTGATCTGCCTGTGTGACTGACAGTCAGGCAGATCAGTCTGATTGCTTGGCTTGCGTTGCGGTAAGGTAGCGTAGCGCTGCGGACCGGCCCTGGCCAGAGAGGGGGTTAATATTGGATGGTTTTTAGACTGGTTTAATTACACACAGTAAGAGTGAGCAGGGATTTGAGAGTCAGTCAGTAACGTAACAACTTAAATAACAACAACAGGTATACCGTATACATACAAATTGCAATGTATAATATAAATAAAGCAAATATATCAAATTCTGACAGTTACACTGCACATCAAAATTGCTGCTCTCTTCTGCAGCAGCTGCAGCTGACTGAGCCTTGGAGTCCAGGCCAGCCCAGCTGAGCTGTCAGCCGGCGGCCCACCGGGATTTTTCCCGGTATCCCGGCTGACCAATCCGGCTCTGTGTCCAGCAGTCTCATATGCCAGACAGATGATGCTCTTCAGCCAAAAAGAAAGAGAGGTAGCCGTAGGTTTTTGACCCCTACGCTTTCCAGAATAAACAATGAATAATGAAGATGATTGACGTAAATCCTTGGTCGCTTGTAAGTAAAACGTCAAAGCACGTAACCACGTCCATGTTATGTAATAGATGTTCCTACTTAGAAGAAGGATTAGGACACAATGAAGGAACCACAATTTCATGATTAATATTCTTATTTGAAACAACCTTAGGCCTAGATTTAGAGTTGGGCGGTAGCCGTGAAAACCAGCGTTAGAGGCTGCTAACGCTGGTTTTTACCGCCCTCAGGTATTTGGAGTCACTGAAAAAAGGGTCTAACGCTCACTTTTCAGCCGCGACTTTTCCATACCGCAGATCCCCTTACGTCAATTGCGTATCCTATCTTTTCAATGGGATCTTTCTAACTCCGGTATTTAGAGTCGTGTCTGAAGTGAGCGTTAGAAATCTAACGACAAAACTCCAGCCGCAGAAAAAAAACAGGAGTTAAGAGCTTTCTGGGCTAACGCCGGTTCATAAAGCTCTTAACTACTGTGCTCTAAAGTACACTAACACCCATAAACTACCTATGTACCCCTAAACCGAGGTCCCCCCACATCGCCGCCACTCGATTAAATTTTTTTAACCCCTAATCTGCCGACCGCCACCTACGTTATACTTATGTACCCCTAATCTGCTGCCCCTAACACCACCGACCCCTATATTATATTTATTAACCTCTAACCTGCCCCCCACAACGTCGCCGCCAGATACCTACAATAATTAACCCCTAATTTGCCGACCGCAAAGCGCCGCTACTTAAGTTATCCTTATGTACCCCTAATCTGCTGCCCCTAACACCGCCGACCCCTATATTATATTTATTAACCCCTAATCTGCCCCCCTCAACGTCGCCTCCACCTGCCTACACTTATTAACCCCTAATCTGCTGAGCGGACCGCACCGCTACTATAATAAATGTATTAACCCCTAATCCGCCTCACTAACCCTATAATAAATAGTATTAACCCCTAATCTGCCCTCCCTAACATCGCCGACACCTAACTTCAATTATTAACCCCTAATCTGCCGACCGGAGCTCACCGCTATTCTAATAAATGTATTAACCCCTAAAGCTAAGTCTAACCCTAACACTAACACCCCCCTAAGTTAAATATAATTTACATCTAACGAAATTAATTATCTCTTATTAAATAAATTATTCCTATTTAAAGCTAAATACTTACCTGTAAAATAAATCCTAATATAGCTACAATATAAATTATAATTACATTGTAGCTATTTTAGGATTAATGAATGAAATAAACTAACTAAAGTACAAAAAATAAAAAAGAACTAAGTTACAAAAAATAAAAAAATATTTACAAACATAAGAAAAATATTACAACAATTTTAAACTAATTACACCTACTCTAAGCCCCCTAATAAAATAACAAAGACCCCCAAAATAACAAAATGCCCTACCCTATTCTAAATTACTACATTTCAAAGCTCTTTTACCTTACCAGCCCTGAACAGGGCCCTTTGCGGGGCATGCCCCAAGAATTTCATCTCTTTTGCCTGTAAAAAAAAACATACAATACCCCCCCCAACATTACAACCCACCACCCACATACCCCTAATCTAACACAAACCCCCCTTAAATAAACCTAACACTAAGCCCCTGAAGATCTTCCTACCATGTCTTCACCTCACCAGGTATCACCGATCCGTCCTGGCTCCAAAATCTTCATCCAACCCAAGCGGGGGCTAGACATCCATCATCCGGTGGCTGAAGCGGTCCAGAAGAGGCTCCAAAGTCTTCATCATATCCGGGAAGAAGAGTAGATCCGGACCGGCAACCATCTTCTTCCAAGCGGCATCTTCTATCTTCATCCGATGACGACCGGCTCCATCCTGAAGACCTCCAGCGCGGACCCATCTTCTTCCGGCGACGTCCAACTGAAGAATGACGGTTCCTTTAAGGGACGTCATCCAAGATGGCGTCCCTCAAATTCCGATTGGCTGATAGGATTCTATCAGCCAATCGGAATTAAGGAAGGAATATTCTGATTGGCTGATGGAATCAGCCAATCAGAATCAAGTTCAATCCGATTGGCTGATCCAATCAGCCAATCAGATTGAGCTCGCATTCTATTGGCTGTTCCGATCAGCCAATAGAATGCGAGCTCAATCTGATTGGCTGATTGGATCAGCCAATCGGATTGAACTTGATTCTGATTGGCTGATTCCATCAGCCAATCAGAATATTCCTACCTTAATTCCGATTGGCTGATAGAATCCTATCAGCCAATCGGAATTCGAGGGACGCCATCTTGGATGACGTCCCTTAAAGGAACCGTCATTCTTCAGTTGGACGTCGCCGGAAGAAGATGGGTCCGCGCTGGAGGTCTTCAGGATGGAGCCGGTCGTCATCGGATGAAGATAGAAGATGCCGCTTGGAAGAAGATGGTTGCAGGTCCGGATCTACTCTTCTTCCCGGATAGGATGAAGACTTTGGAGCCTCTTCTGGACCGCTTCAGCCACCGGATGATGGATGTCTAGCCCCTGCTTGGGTTGGATGAAGATTTTGGAGCCAGGACGGATTGGTGATACCTGGTGAGGTGAAGACAAGGTAGGAAGATCTTCAGGGGCTTAGTGTTAGGTTTATTTAAGGGGGGTTTGGGTTAGATTAGGGGTATGTGGGTGGTGGGTTGTAATGTTGGGGGGGGGTATTGTATGTTTTTTTTTACAGGCAAAAGAGATGAAATTCTTGGGGCATGCCCCGCAAAGGGCCCTGTTCAGGGCTGGTAAGGTAAAAGAGCTTTGAAATGTAGTAATTTAGAATAGGGTAGGGCATTTTGTTATTTTGGGGGTCTTTGTTATTTTATTAGGGGGCTTAGAGTAGGTGTAATTAGTTTAAAATTGTTGTAATATTTTTCTTATGTTTGTAAATATTTTTTTATTTTTTGTAACTTAGTTCTTTTATATTTTTTGTACTTTAGTTAGATTATTTCATTGTAGTTATTTGTAGATATTGTATTTATTTAATGTATTGATAGTGTAGTGTTAGGTTTAATTGTAGGTAATTGTAGGTATTTTATTTAATTAATTTAATGATAGTATAGTGTTAGGTTTAATTGTAACTTAGGTTAGGATTTATTTTACAGGTAATTTTGTATTTATTTGAACTAGGTAACTATTAAATAGTTCTTAACTATTTAATAGCTATTGTACCTGGTTAAAATAATTACAAAGTTGCCTGTAAAATAAATATTAATCCTAAAATAGCTACAATGTAATTATAATTTATATTGTAGCTATATTAGGATTTATTTTACAGGTAAGTATTTAGCTTTAAATAGGAATAATTTATTTAATAAGAGATAATTAATTTCGTTAGATGTAAATTATATTTAACTTAGGGGGGTGTTAGTGTTAGGGTTAGACTTAGCTTTAGGGGTTAATACATTTATTAGAATAGCGGTGAGCTCCGGTCGGCAGATTAGGGGTTAATAATTGAAGTTAGGTGTCGGCGATGTTAGGGAGGGCAGATTAGGGGTTAATACTATTTATTATAGGGTTAGTGAGGCGGATTAGGGGTTAATAACTTTATTATAGTAGCGGTGCGGTCCGGTCGGCAGATTAGGGGTTAATAAGTGTAGGCAGGTGGAGGCGACGTTGTGGGGGGCAGATTAGGGGTTAATAAATATAATATAGGGGTCGGCGGTGTTAGGGGCAGCAGATTAAGGGTACATAGGGATAATGTAAGTAGCGGCGGTTTACGGAGTGGCAGATTAGGGGTTAAAAATAATATGCAGGGCTGAGCGATAGCGGGGGCGGCAGATTAGGGGTTAATAAGTGTAAGGGTAGGGGTGTTTAGACTCGGGGTACATGTTAGAGTGTTAGGTGCAGACGTAGGAAGTGTTTCCCCATAGGAAACAATGGGGCTGCGTTAGGAGCTGAACGCGGCTTTTTTGCAGGTGTTAGGTTTTTTTTCACCTCAAACAGCCCCATTGTTTCCTATGGGGGAATCGTGCACGAGCACGTTTTTGAGGCTGGCCGCGTCCGTAAGCAACTCTGGTATCGAGAGTTGCAGATGCGTTAAAAATGCTCTACGCTCCTTTTTTGGAGCCTAACGCAGCCATTCTGTGAACTCTCAATACCAGAGTTATTTTTATGGTGCGGCCAGAAAAATGCCGGCGTTAGCTACGCGGGTCAATACCGACAAAACTCTAAATCTAGCCGTTAGGAAGGAATCCAGGCTTAGTACGCAAAACCACCTTATCAGAATGAAATATAAGATAAGGCGAATCACAATGTAACGCAGAAAGCTCAGAAACCCTTCGAGCAGAAGAGATAGCAACCAAAAACAAAACTTTCCAAGATAACAACTTAATATCTATGGAATGCATGGGTTCAAATGGAACCCCTTGAAGAACATTGAGAACTAAATTCCAACTCCAGGACGGAGAAATAGGTTTAAACACAGGCTTGATTCTGGTTAAAGCCTGACAAAAGGACTGAACGTCTGGAACATCCGCCAGACGCTTGTGTAGTAAAACTGACAAAGCAGAAATTTGTCCCTTTAAGGAACTAGCTGTAAACCCCTTCTCCAATCCTTCTTGGAGAAAAGACAAAATCCTGGGAATCCTAACCCTACTCCATGAGTAGCCCTTGGATTCGCACCAATAAAGATATTTACGCCATATCTTATGGTAAATCTTTCTAGTGACAGGCTTACGTGCCTGAATCAAAGTATCAATGACCGAATCAGAGAATCCCCGCTTAGATAAGATCAAGCGTTCAATCTCCAAGCAGTCAGCTGCAGAGAATTTAGATTTGGATGTTGGAAAGGACCTTGAATGAGAAGGTCCTATCTCAAAGGAAGTTTCCACAGTGGCAGAGAGGACATGTCCACTAGATCCGCATACCAAGTCCTGCGTGGCCACGCAGGCGCTATCAATATTACTGAAGCTCTCTCCTGTTTGATCCGCGCAATCACATGAGGCAGGAGGCTGAACGACCAAGGCA